>NW_027077463.1:300000-438136 GCF_963924675.1 Phocoena phocoena
AGCTAAACCCTTTGACCTTTACATTCCTGGTGAAAGGTGAATCGCCATTGGAGTATTAGTGCAAAAACTGGGACCACTTGAAATGGAACAATGCAAGAATGCCATCCAGGTAGGATAAACTATGGTCACCAAGGGGCTTGGCCCACCGCCACATCTGGCCAAGATACTGGTGGTATCTGAAAACCTGGAAATCAGCAGCCCAAAAGGCCACCTCCCTTCTAAGGGAAACGGACCCCACGTGGTGATCCTAACCCCCAACCATGCCCTGAAGTTGCAGGGTTTGCTCCGTGGGCACACTGACCTCGATTGAGGAGGCCCTCCAACTCCAACCTCCAGAGAGATAACCGGGGGCAACGGGGCACCATGACGACCCGTGTGACCATCACTTGACCTGGAGTTTCTCTCATAAAACAACAAGAGTGTGTCCCAAAAGAGTAGACTACTGCTTTCAGTACTTACTGTACCCAGAGGGGAGCTAATAATCTTGGCGGGGGAACCGTATATCATGATGTCACCATAGAAAAGCCTACAGACACCCTGATGATGGTGGCCAATAAGACCGGCTGGACTCCTGTTTACTTCCAAAGGCTCTTGACTCAGTGACCATCATGATCCTTCATCACCACTGACCCTGGACTGTCTGGGAGCTGAGCGGGCAGGATCCTGACACCTGGTGCTGTTTTTACGTTAATTCAGGGGCCTAATGGAAGAAAGCGCAGACTGTTGGTCAGAGCATCTAGGCTGGCAGAAACGGTCAGTCAGAGCATCTAGGCTGGCAGAAACGGTCAGCCTAAGGTGGCCAAACAAATGTGGGGCGGAGTGAAACTGGACCTCACAGCGCCACTGCACATCTCCTTTCTGGACCCTTAAAGGTCATTAGAATCTATAACACTTCCAATACTGGTGCTCAGGTGGACGAGCAGGGAGGCAGGAGGCCTGGGGACAATCAACGTCACCTGGAGGCTGCTGGGGAGAAGTTCTGACCCTCGCCCACGGGTATGAAGCCTCCTAACTCAGCACTCAGCAGTTACAGAAGAAGGGTCTGCACCCGCAGCACTCCAAGAATGAGGAAAGGGACAAAAGGCAGAAGAGAAGTTTGTCCCAGGCAAAGCCCCTTAAAAATGCCTGGGAGATAAAAATAGAATCTGGGCAATAAAATAAAGTCTAACCATTTTTATCCTTTGTGCTTTGTCTAATTTCAGGTGCTCCTAGTGTCCCGCATACAGAGGTTCCACACCCGGCACTTCAGACCAGATTTCCTAGAGCAGAATGGCTCGATGACACTTCAGCTCCTGGGGCCCAGTTCAGACTCCGTGACATAGAGCCTGAGCTGCAGCCAACCAGGTCCTCGAGAGCTCAGCCCCCTCCCTCCCAGTGACTCTGACAGGATCTCTACACAGCAGCCCAGCCCACAGCCCACAGGGTAGCACCTCTCCATTCTCTGATCAAAATATAAAGTTTCCTTTGCTTTTGAACCAAACTCAGTCTCGATCTATTGGCTCCAATGACACTGGGCAGGGGGACACTTGTTGGCGTCCACTCTGGAGGATCAGTAACAGAAATTGAGAACATTGTAACTTCAATGAACAGATGTGTGAGCCAAACTGTAATTAACATAGAACAGTGTATAAGGCTCGGGTAAAATAAGATGTTTCTAACACTTCCATTTGATATTTCCATCACTTTCTTATAAGCAAGTTCAGTGAAAAGGTTTGTCTTCTTTGTCAGGTCAATATTAGAGAAACAAAGTGATTTCTTTCCAAGGATGTACATCTAATAATCTTGGTTAAAGCTTCAATCTTGTTTTAAATGCTTTTGCATTGAAAATGATACCTCTCTTTCAGCTCCCCCATTTCTGAGAAGCATAAAATCTTATAATTTATTATTACCAAAGGGAAATGGTAGGAGGAGGGATAAATTAACAGTTTGGGATTAACACATACACACTGCTATGTATGAAATCATCAGCAAGGAACTACTGTATAGCACAGGGAACTACACTCAATATTTTACAATAACCTATAAGGGGAAATGATCTGAAAAAGAATAGATATTTTTATTGACATCATCCATCAATGACAGTAAAAATGGAATCTAAGGGAAGACAGTGGTGAGTGCTTCTGACCCTGAAGACTTCAATCATCTAAAGTTTGGACTCTGCCTACTTCCCAAGGCCCTTAATGAACATATGTGTAGCCGTAGCTTAAAAAATTCCCCAGTTTGGGTTGCGGACAGACACTGATATTTAAAATCCCCTGGTGTTCTCCTCACATGAATGGGACCCTTCCTACACCTAAAACATGCCTGTCACACCCAGAGGATGGTATACCGTCTGATCGGGAAAAGTTTGGAAAAGGCATCTCATCTCCTCATCTCTTGGTGCTAGGGTTCACCACTCCAGCGTCTTTACTAACAGTCTCCCCACTTGGAGATGTCAGCACTGTCAACATCCTGTTGCATACAGTTTGGAATTTGTCCAGAGGATGAAGCAGAAGGAGGAGGAACAATGAGAGACAAGTCCTAGGTGTTCGGACAGGCACATGCCACTCTAATTTCCAATCAGGAAGACGAATTGACCAAAGGCTAGGGTTGCCCATGGAAACAGAATAGGGCTTGAGGAATCCTGATGCTTTGTGGCCAGTTCCCATAAACACAAGTTGGAAAATGGAACTCAGGGGCACTAAAATTCACGAAACTGCAGAGTTGAAAATATCTATCACTGAAAAATGTCTTGAGGAAAGTCAGAGAAAAGGACTTGTAAGCAACGGAGAATGGCAGGAAAGGGATTGGAAGAGGTAGAAAGGACTCGCCATTAAGCACAAGCAAAGGGGCTGAACATTGCCAACATTGCAGTTGGCCAAAAAGGGTGTATGTGTCTTTTTCTGTATATATTCAAGAAAAGGGCATACACTTTTTTAGCCAACCAAACAGGTGGGCAGTGGAAATCAATACTACAAAACATATCACTTTGCATCTGTCAGAAGAGCCGTCCTCATAAAGTGTAAACACCAGAAATGCAGGACAGGGCAAGGAGAAAAGGGAGCCCTGTGAGTCTTATAGTGGAAATGTATATTGCAAACGGTCACTCTGGATAAGTCTATTGTGTTTACTAAAGCATCTAAAAAATGAGCTACCGAGCACAGGGCACTTGCACTCATGGACGTATATCTTGGGAAAAACAAAAATCGAGAGGACACAGGCACCCCAATGTTTACCACCTCTCTGTTTAAAAGATCCTCGACTAGGTTATAACTTAAATGTATCTGCAGAGAAAAAACGGACAGAGATGTGGTGATTATGTAGAGTGGAATATTACTCAGCCTGGAAATCAATGAAATACGGCCAGTTATAACAACTCCAGAGGAGTTACGTGTGATCATTCGAAGTCACATAATTCAAAAAGAAAAAGACATAAGATATCACTAATACATGGAATGTTAACATGGCTACACATGAACTGAATTACAAAAGAGAAGAGGGTTTCAAATTAAGAAAACCAACTTATGCTTCCTTAAGGGGAAAGGTGAGTTGGGGTGCTACATAAAACCAGAGATTAAAATTAGCACAGATACCATTCCATAAGCCAAATATGTAATAGTCAAGACCTACTCCTTGCTCAACGAAATGGACTCAACACGCCATATTCAATGCCTAAGAATATACCGGATTAGTAAGAATCTTAAAACCCATGGGCTTATATGTCTCCGTAAGAGAAACAAGCGCGTGTACAGCAGCATAAACGAAGCAGTGAAAATGCGATAAATCCCATTATTAAAATAAATTTCAAAAACAAAACACAATGACAGTGAAATAGAGAGCAATTCTTAAATAATTCACTCAGGGCATGTGATGCAACCTGGATTTACCACATCTACACCCAGAGCTGGTTGAGACATAAGGCTGGACACTTCAGGCTGATAGCATTGGTGAGTTTCAGTAAACAAATGCAGATCCTTTGAAGTCATACTGCATGGTACCCATTCCAAGGGTCCCAACTCTCCAGGTTCAAGGGATTCTTTCTTCAGCTAAAACATGCGTGGGAAACGCCGAGTATGGTCCACCGTGTGATTGGGAAACGACTTAAAATGCATCTCAGTTTTCGTATCCTGGTCCTCGGGTTCACCATTCCAGAGGGTTTACTAACACTCTCCCCGCTTGGAGAGTCAGTGCCTTTAACCTCCTGTTTGGCACAGCTTGCAATTTCTGCGCAAGATGAACAGGAATAGGGAGAACCAATGAGAGACTAGCTATAGGTATTTGCACGGTCAAATGTAAGGCTCATTTCCCACCAGGAAGAGGAATTAACCAAAGGCTCAGCGTGCCCTGCCGGAAACAGATTAGGGCCTGAAGCAATCCTGCGGTTTTGTGCCCAGCTCACAAGAAAGCGAGTTGAAGAAAGGAGCTCAGGGTCACTGTAATTCACAAACCTGCAGAGTTATAAATGACAGCTATCCTCCAAAAATATATTGAAGTAAGCCTGCGAAGGGGACGTGAAAGCGGGGCAGAATTTCAGGAAAACGATTGCAGGGGGTAGACTGGATTTGCCCAGAAAGCATAGGAAAAGAGGCAGAACGTCGAAAATGGTGCACTTGGCCAAAAAGTGCGTATGAATTTTTTCCTGAATATATTCAGGAAAAAACCCATACGCCCTTTTTCGCAAACCAAGCAAGCCGGTAAGGGAAATCTGCACTACAATGAAGTCTAACTGCCCCCTGGGCAAAAGGGCCATCTGAAAAAAGTGTAAAATCCAGAAAGTTAGGAAAGGATATGGAGAACAGGGAGCTTGGTTATGCTGATTGGCAGGATGTAAATTGCCAACAGCCATCCTGGAGAAGTGTATGGTGTTTCCTGAAATCCATAAGAAACAAAGCAACACAGCCTATGGCACTTCCACTTATGGTCCCAAAGATTACGGAAATTAAATTCAAAAACAGACAGCCACCCCAATGTTTGGGACGGCTGTGTTCACAAGAAGCTCATCTGCAGTACCAGGTAAATATCCCAGAAAGCAAAAAATGGATAAAGAAGTTGTGGCACGTATGTGCAATGCAATATCACTCAGCAATGAAATCTGTGTCATCAGGCCCGTAGCGGCATAGTGAGTGGATGCAGGTACGGTGATTCTACGTGAACTACGTCACACAGAAAAAGAAACATCATAAGATATCACTAATACACGGAATGTAAACTTGACTACACATGAACAGAATTACAAAACAGAACAGGGTCTCAAATTTAGAAAACCAACTAGTGCTTGCTTATGGGGAAAGGTGCGTTGGGGTGCTTCATAAAACCAGAGACTGAAATTAGCACAGATAACTTTCCATAAGCCAAATATGTAATAGACAAGACCTACTCCTTGCTCAACGGAATGGACGCAACACCACATATTCAACGCCTAGGAATATACCTGACTAGGAAGAATCTTAAAACCCATGGATTGATACGTCTCCGTAAGAGAACCAAGCGTGTGTACAGCGCCATAAACGCACCAGTGAAAATCCGATAAATCCCATTATCAAAATAAATTTCAAAAACAAAACACAAAGACAGTGAAATAGAGAGCAATTCTTAAATAATTCACTCAAGGCATGTGATGCAACCGGGATTGACCACAACTACACCCAGAGCTGGTTGAGACATAAGGCTGGACACTTCAGGCTGATAGCATTGGTGAGTTTCGGTGAGCAAATGCAGACCCTTTGAAGTCATACTGCATGGTACCCATTCCATGGGTCCCAACTCTCCAGGTTCAAAGGATTCTTCCTCTGGCTAAAACATGCATGAGAAACCCAAAGTATCGTCCACCGTGTGATTGGGAAACAATTTAAAATGCATCTCAGTTTTTGTATCCTTGTCCTCGGGTTCACCATTCCAGATGCTTTACTAACAATCTCCCCGCTTGGAGAGTCAGTGCCTTTAACCTCGTATTTGGCACAGCTTGCAATTTCTGTGCAAGATGAACAGGAATAGGAGAAGCAATGAGAGACTAGATGTAGGTGTCTGCACGGGTAAATATAACGCTCATTTACCACCAGGAAGAGGAATTAACCAAAGGCTCAGCGTGCCCTGCCGGAAACAGATTAGGGCCTGAAGCAATCCTGCGGTTTTGGGCCCAGCTCACAAGAAAGCGAATTGAAGAAAGGAGCTCAGGGGCACTGTAATTCAAAAACCTGCAGAGTTATAAATGACAGCTATCCTCCAAAAATATATTGAAGTAAGCCTGCGAAGGGGACTGGAAGGCGGGCCAAAATTTTAGGAAAACGATTGCAGGGGGTAGACTGGAATTGCCTTGAAAGCATAGGAAAAGAGGCAAAACGTCGACAATGATGCAGTTGGCCAAAAAGGGCATATGCGTTTTTTCCTGAATATATTCAGGAAAAAATGCATACGCACTTCTTGGCCAACGAAGCAAGCCTGTAAAGGAAATCTACACTACAATGAAATCTCCCTGCCCCCCCGGGCAAAAGGGCCATCTGAAAAAAGTGTAAAATCCAGAAAGGTAGGACAGGATATGGAGAACAGGGAGCCTTGTTATGCTGATTGGCAGGATGTAAATTGTGAACAGCCACCCTGGAGAAGTGTATGGTGTTTCCTGAAACACGTAAGAAATAAAGCAACACAGCCTATGGCAATTGCACTTATGGTCCTATTGCTTAGGGAAATTAAAATCAAAAACTGAGAGCCACCCCAAAGTTTGGGACGGCTGTGTTCCCAAGAAGCTCGTCTACAGTACCAGGTAAATATCCCAGAAAGCAGAAAATGGATAAAGAAGTTGTGGCACGAACGTGCAATGCAATATCACTCAGCAATGAAATCTGTGTCACCAGGCCCGTAGCGGCATAGTGAGTGGATGCAGGTACGGTGATTCTATGTGAACTACGTCACACAGAAAAAGAAACATCATAAGATATCACTAATACACGGAATGTAAACTTGACTACACATGAACTGAATTACAAAACAGAACAGGGTCTCAAATTTAGAAAACCAACTAGTGCTTTTTTATGGGGAAAGGTGCCTTGGGGTGCTGCATAAAACCAGAGACTGAAATTAGCACAGATAACTTTCCATAAGCCAAATATGTAATAGACAAGACCTACTCCTTGCTCAACGAAATGGACCCAACACCACATATTCAACGCCTAGGAATATACCTGACTAGGAAGAATCTTAAAACCCATTGATTTATATGTCTCCGTAAGAGAATCAAGCGTGTGTACAGCGGCATAAACGCAGCAGTGAAAATCCGATAAATCCCATTATCAAAATAAATTTCGAAAACAAAACACAAAGACAGTGAAATAGAGAGCAATTCTTAAATAATTCACTCAGGGCATGTGATGCAACCGGGATTGACCACATCTACACCCAGAGCTGGTTGAGACATAAGGCTGGACACTTCAGGCTGATAGCATTGGTGAGTTTCGGTGAGCAAATGCACACCCTTTGAAGTCATACTGCATGGTACCCATTCCATGGGTCCCAACTCTCCAGGTTCAAGGGATTCTTCCTCCAGCTAAAACATGCATGGGAAACCCAGAGTATCGTCCACCGTGTGATTGGGAAACGATTTAAAATGCATCTCAGTTTTCGTATCCTGGTCCTCGGTTTCACCAAACCAGATGCTTTACTAATACTCTACCCGCTTGGAGAGTCAGTGCCTTTAACCTCCTCTTTGGCACAGCTTGCAATTTCTGTGCAAGATGAACAGGAATAGGGAGAACCAATGAGAGACTAGCTGTAGGTGTCTGCACGGGCATATGTAATGCTCATTGCCCACCAGGAAGAGGAATTAAACAAAGGCTCAGTGTGCCCTGCTGGAAACAGATTAGGTCCTGAAGCAATCCTGCGGTTTTGTGCCCAGCTCACAAGAAAGCGAGTTGAAGAAAGGAGCTCAGGGGCACTGTAATTCACAAACCTGCAGAGTTATAATTGACAGCTATCCTCCAAAATTATATTGAAGTAAGCCTGCGAAGGGGACTTGAAAGCGGGGCAGAATTTCAGGAAAACGATTGCAGGGGGTAGACTGGAATTGCCCTGAAAGCATAGGAAAAGAGGCATAACGTCAACAATGATGCACTTGGCCAAAAAGGGCGTATGCGTTTTTTCCTGAATATATTCAGGAAAAAACGCATACGCCCTTTTTGGCCAACGAAGCAAGCCTGTAAAGGAAATCTGCACTACAATGAAGTCTCACTGCACCTCGGACAAAAGGGCCATCTGAAATAAGTGTAAAATCCAGAAAGGTAGGACAGGATATGGAGAACAGGAAGCCTTGTTAAGCTGATTGGCAGGATGTAAATTGCCAGCAGCCACCCTGGAGAAGTGTATGGTGTTTCCTGAAACACGAAAGAAACAAAGCAACACAGCCTATGGCACTTCCACTTATGGTCCTATAGCTTACGGAAATTAAAATCAAAAACAGACAGCCACCCCAATATTTGAGACGGCTGTGTTCACAAGAAGCTCGTCTACAGTATCAGGTAAATATCCCAGAAAGCAAAAAATGGATAAAGAACTTGTGGCACGTACGTACAATGCAATATCACTCAGCAATGAAATCTGTGTCATCAGGCCCGTAGCGGCATAGTGAGTGGATGCAGGTACGGTGATTCTACGTGAACTACGTCACACAGAAAAAGAAACATCATAAGATATCACGAATACACGGAATGTAAACTTGACTACACATGAACTGAATTACAAAATAGAAAAGGGTCTCAAATTTAGAAAACCAACTAGTGCTTGCTTATGGGGAAAGGTGCCTTGGGGTGCTGCATAAAACCAGAGACTGAAATTAGCACAGATAACTTTCCATAAGCCCAATATGTAATAGACAAGACCTACTCCTTGCTCAACGAAATGGACTCCACACCACATATTCAACGCCTAGGAATATACCTGACTAGGAAGAATCTTAAAACCCATGGATATATATGTCTCCGTAAGAGAATCAAGGGTGTGTACAGCGGCCGAAAGGCAGCAGTGAAAATCCGATAAATCCCATTATCAAAATAAATTTCGAAAACAAAACACAAAGACAGTGAAATAGAGAGCAATTCTTAAATAATTCACTCAGGGCATGTGATGCAACCGGGATTGACCACATCTACACCCAGAGCTGGTTGAGACATAAGGCTGGACACTTCAGGCTGATAGCATTGGTGAGTTTAGGTGAGCAAATGCACACCCTTTGAAGTCATACTGTATGGTACCTATTCCATGGGTCCCAACTCTTCAGGTTCAAGGGATTCTTCCTCCAGCTAAAACATGCATGTGAAACCCACAGTATGGTCCACCGTGTTATGGGGAAATGATTTAAAATGCATCTCAGTTTTCGTATCCTGGTCCTCGGGTTCACCATTCCAGATGATTTACTAACAGTCTCCCTGCTTGGAGAGTCAGTGCCTTTAACCTCCTGTTTGGCACAGCTTGCAATTTCTGTGCAAGATGAACAGGAATAGGGAGAACCAATGAGAGACTAGCTGTAGGTGTCTGCACGGGCAAATGTAACGCTCATTTCCCACCAGGAAGAGGAATTTACCAAAGGCTCAGCATGCCCTGCCCGAAACAGATTAGGGCCTGAAGCAATCCTGCGGTTTTGTGCCCAGTTCACAAGAAAGCGAGTTGAAGAAAGGAGCTCAGGGGCACTGTAATTCACAAACCTGCAGAGTTATAAATGACAGCTATCCTCCAAAAATATATTGAAGTAAGCCTGCGAAGGGGACTTGAAAGCGGGGCAGAATTTCAGGAAAACGATTGCAGGGGGTAGACTGGAATTGCCCTGAAAGCATAGGAAAAGAGGCAGAACGTCGACAATGATGCACTTGGCCAAAAAGGGCGTATGCGTTTTTTCCTGAATATATTCAGGAAAAAACGCATACGCCCTTTTTGGCCAACCAAGCAAGCCTGAAAAGGAAATCTGCACTACAATGAAGTCTCACTGCCCCCCGGGCAAGAGGGCCATCTGAAAAAAGTGTAAAATCCAGAAAGGTAGGACAGGATATGGAGAACAGGGAGCCTTGTTATGCTGATTGGCAGGATGTAAATTGCCAGCAGCCAGCCTGGAGAAGTGTATGGTGTTTCCTGAAACACATAAGAAACAAAGCAACACAGTCTATGGCACTTCCACTTATGGTCCTATAGCTTACGGAAATTAAAATCAAAAACAGACAGCCACCCCAATATTTGGGACGGCTGTGTTCACAAGAAGCTCGTCTACAGTAACAGGTAAATATCCCAGAAAGCAAAATATGGATAAAGAAGTTGTGGCACGTACGTACAATGCAATATCACTCAGCAATGAAATCTGTGTCATCAGGCCCGTAGCGGCATAGTGAGTGGATGCAGGTACGGTGATTCTACGTGAACTACGTCACACAGAAAAAGAAACATCATAAGATATCACTAATACACGGAATGTAAACTTGACTACACATGAACTGAATTACAAAACAGAACAGGGTCTCAAATTTAGAAAACCAACTAGTGCTTGCTTATGGGGAAAGGTGCGTTGGGGTGCTTCATAAAACCAGAGACTGAAATTAGCACAGATAACTTTCCATAAGCCAAATATGTAATAGACAAGACCTACTCCTTGCTCAACGAAATGGACCCAACACCACATATTCAACGCCTAGGAATATACCTGACTAGGAAGAATCTTAAAACCCATGGATATATATGTCTCCGTAAGAGAATCAAGCGTGTGTACAGCGGCATAAACGCAGCAGTGAAAATCCGATAAATCCCATTATCAAAATAAATTTCAAAAAAAAATCATAAAGACAGTGAAATAGAGAGCAATTCTTAAATAATTCACTCAGGGCATGTGATGCAACCGGGATTTAACACATCTACACCCAGAGCTGGTTGAGACATAAGGCTGGACACTTCAGGCTGATAGCATTGGTGAGTTTCGGTGAGCAAATGCAGACCCTTTGAAGTCATACTGCATGGTACCCATTCCATGGGTCCCAACTCTCCAGGTTCAAGGGATTCTTCCTCCAGCTAAAACATGCATGGGAAACCAAGAGTATCGTCCACCATGTGATTGGGAAATGATTTAAAATGCATCTCAGTTTTCGTATCCTGGTCCTCGGGTTCACCATTCCAGATGCTTTACTAACACTCTCCCCGCTTGGAGAGTCAGTGCCTTTAACCTCCTCTTTGGCACAGCTTGCAATTTCTGTGCAAAATGAACAGGAATAGGGAGAACCAATGAGAGACTAGCTGTAGGTGTCTGCACGGGCAAATGTAACGCTCATTGCCCACCAGGAAGAGGAATTAAACAAAGGCTCAGTGTGCCCTGCTGGAAACAGATTAGGGCCTGAAGCAATCCTGCGGTTTTGTGCCCAGCTCACAAGAAAGCGAGTTGAAGAAAGGAGCTCAGGGGCACTGTAATTCACAAACCTGCAGAGTTATAAATGACAGCTTTCCTCCAAAAATATATTGAAGTAAGCCTGCGAAGGGGACTTGAAAGCGGGGCAGAATTTCAGGAAAACGATTGCAGGGGGTAGACTGGAATTGCCCTGAAAGCATAGGAAAAGAGGCAGAACGTCGACAATGATGCACTTGGCCAAAAAGGGCGTATGCGTTTTTTCCTGAATATATTCAGGAAAAAACGCATACGCCCTTTTTGGCCAACCAAGCAAGCCTGTAAATGAAATCTGCACTACAATGAAGTCTCACTGCCCCCCTGGCAAAAGGGCCATCTGAAAAAAGTGTAAAATCCAGAAAGGTAGGACAGGATATGGAGAACAGGGAGCCTTGTTATGCTGATTGGCAGGATGTAAATTGCCAGCAGCCACCCTGGAGAAGTGTATGGTGTTTCCTGAAACACGAAAGAAACAAAGCAACACAGCCTATGGCACTTCCACTTATGGTCCTATAGCTTACGGAAATTAAAATCAAAAACAGACAGCCACCCCAATATTTGAGACGGCTGTGTTCACAAGAAGCTCGTCTACAGTATCAGGTAAATATCCCAGAAAGCAAAAAATGGATAAAGAACTTGTGGCACGTACGTACAATGCAATATCACTCAGCAATGAAATCTGTGTCATCAGGCCCGTAGCGGCATAGTGAGTGGATGCAGGTACGGTGATTCTACGTGAACTACGTCACACAGAAAAAGAAACATCATAAGATATCACGAATACACGGAATGTAAACTTGACTACACATGAACTGAATTACAAAATAGAAAAGGGTCTCAAATTTAGAAAACCAACTAGTGCTTGCTTATGGGGAAAGGTGCCTTGGGGTGCTGCATAAAACCAGAGACTGAAATTAGCACAGATAACTTTCCATAAGCCCAATATGTAATAGACAAGACCTACTCCTTGCTCAACGAAATGGACCCAACACCACATATTCAACGCCTAGGAATATACCTGACTAGGAAGAATCTTAAAACCCATGGATATATATGTCTCCGTAAGAGAATCAAGGGTGTGTACAGCGGCCGAAAGGCAGCAGTGAAAATCCGATAAATCCCATTATCAAAATAAATTTCGAAAACAAAACACAAAGACAGTGAAATAGAGAGCAATTCTTAAATAATTCACTCAGGGCATGTGATGCAACCGGGATTGACCACATCTACACCCAGAGCTGGTTGAGACATAAGGCTGGACACTTCAGGCTGATAGCATTGGTGACTTTAGGTGAGCAAATGCACACCCTTTGAAGTCATACTGTATGGTACCTATTCCATGGGTCCCAACTCTTCAGGTTCAAGGGATTCTTCCTCCAGCTAAAACATGCATGTGAAACCCACAGTATGGTCCACCGTGTTATGGGGAAATGATTTAAAATGCATCTCAGTTTTCGTATCCTGGTCCTCGGGTTCACCATTCCAGATGATTTACTAACAGTCTCCCTGCTTGGAGAGTCAGTGCCTTTAACCTCCTGTTTGGCACAGCTTGCAATTTCTGTGCAAGATGAACAGGAATAGGGAGAACCAATGAGAGACTAGCTGTAGGTGTCTGCACGGGCAAATGTAACGCTCATTTCCCACCAGGAAGAGGAATTTACCAAAGGCTCAGCATGCCCTGCCCGAAACAGATTAGGGCCTGAAGCAATCCTGCGGTTTTGTGCCCAGTTCACAAGAAAGCGAGTTGAAGAAAGGAGCTCAGGGGCACTGTAATTCACAAACCTGCAGAGTTATAAATGACAGCTATCCTCCAAAAATATATTGAAGTAAGCCTGCGAAGGGGACTTGAAAGCGGGGCAGAATTTCAGGAAAACGATTGCAGGGGGTAGACTGGAATTGCCCTGAAAGCATAGGAAAAGAGGCAGAACGTCGACAATGATGCACTTGGCCAAAAAGGGCGTATGCGTTTTTTCCTGAATATATTCAGGAAAAAACGCATACGCCCTTTTTGGCCAACCAAGCAAGCCTGTAAAGGAAATCTGCACTACAATGAAGTCTCACTGCCCCCCGGGCAAGAGGGCCATCTGAAAAAAGTGTAAAATCCAGAAAGGTAGGACAGGATATGGAGAACAGGGAGCCTTGTTATGCTGATTGGCAGGATGTAAATTGCCAGCAGCCAGCCTGGAGAAGTGTATGGTGTTTCCTGAAACACATAAGAAACAAAGCAACACAGTCTATGGCACTTCCACTTATGGTCCTATAGCTTACGGAAATTAAAATCAAAAACAGACAGCCACCCCAATATTTGGGACGGCTGTGTTCACAAGAAGCTCGTCTACAGTAACAGGTAAATATCCCAGAAAGCAAAATATGGATAAAGAAGTTGTGGCACGTACGTACAATGCAATATCACTCAGCAATGAAATCTGTGTCATCAGGCCCGTAGCGGCATAGTGAGTGGATGCAGGTACGGTGATTCTACGTGAACTACGTCACACAGAAAAAGAAACATCATAAGATATCACTAATACACGGAATGTAAACTTGACTACACATGAACTGAATTACAAAACAGAACAGGGTCTCAAATTTAGAAAACCAACTAGTGCTTGCTTATGGGGAAAGGTGCGTTGGGGTGCTTCATAAAACCAGAGACTGAAATTAGCACAGATAACTTTCCATAAGCCAAATATGTAATAGACAAGACCTACTCCTTGCTCAACGAAATGGACCCAACACCACATATTCAACGCCTAGGAATATACCTGACTAGGAAGAATCTTAAAACCCATGGATATATATGTCTCCGTAAGAGAATCAAGCGTGTGTACAGCGGCATAAACGCAGCAGTGAAAATCCGATAAATCCCATTATCAAAATAAATTTCAAAAAAAAATCATAAAGACAGTGAAATAGAGAGCAATTCTTAAATAATTCACTCAGGGCATGTGATGCAACCGGGATTTAACACATCTACACCCAGAGCTGGTTGAGACATAAGGCTGGACACTTCAGGCTGATAGCATTGGTGAGTTTCGGTGAGCAAATGCAGACCCTTTGAAGTCATACTGCATGGTACCCATTCCATGGGTCCCAACTCTCCAGGTTCAAGGGATTCTTCCTCCAGCTAAAACATGCATGGGAAACCAAGAGTATCGTCCACCATGTGATTGGGAAATGATTTAAAATGCATCTCAGTTTTCGTATCCTGGTCCTCGGGTTCACCATTCCAGATGCTTTACTAACACTCTCCCCGCTTGGAGAGTCAGTGCCTTTAACCTCCTCTTTGGCACAGCTTGCAATTTCTGTGCAAAATGAACAGGAATAGGGAGAACCAATGAGAGACTAGCTGTAGGTGTCTGCACGGGCAAATGTAACGCTCATTGCCCACCAGGAAGAGGAATTAAACAAAGGCTCAGTGTGCCCTGCTGGAAACAGATTAGGGCCTGAAGCAATCCTGCGGTTTTGTGCCCAGCTCACAAGAAAGCGAGTTGAAGAAAGGAGCTCAGGGGCACTGTAATTCACAAACCTGCAGAGTTATAAATGACAGCTTTCCTCCAAAAATATATTGAAGTAAGCCTGCGAAGGGGACTTGAAAGCGGGGCAGAATTTCAGGAAAACGATTGCAGGGGGTAGACTGGAATTGCCCTGAAAGCATAGGAAAAGAGGCAGAACGTCGACAATGATGCACTTGGCCAAAAAGGGCGTATGCGTTTTTTCCTGAATATATTCAGGAAAAAACGCATACGCCCTTTTTGGCCAACCAAGCAAGCCTGTAAATGAAATCTGCACTACAATGAAGTCTCACTGCCCCCCTGGCAAAAGGGCCATCTGAAAAAAGTGTAAAATCCAGAAAGGTAGGACAGGATATGGAGAACAGGGAGCCTTGTTATGCTGATTGGCAGGATGTAAATTGCCAGCAGCCACCCTGGAGAAGTGTATGGTGTTTCCTGAAACACGAAAGAAACAAAGCAACACAGCCTATGGCACTTCCACTTATGGTCCTATAGCTTACAGAAATTAAAATCAAAAACAGACAGCCACCCCAATATTTGAGACGGCTGTGTTCACAAGAAGCTCGTCTACAGTATCAGGTAAATATCCCAGAAAGCAAAAAATGGATAAAGAACTTGTGGCACGTACGTACAATGCAATATCACTCAGCAATGAAATCTGTGTCATCAGGCCCATAGCGGCATAGTGAGTGGATGCAGGTACGGTGATTCTACGTGAACTACGTCACACAGAAAAAGAAACATCATAAGATATCACGAATACACGGAATGTAAACTTGACTACACATGAACTGAATTACAAAATAGAAAAGGGTCTCAAATTTAGAAAACCAACTAGTGCTTGCTTATGGGGAAAGGTGCCTTGGGGTGCTGCATAAAACCAGAGACTGAAATTAGCACAGATAACTTTCCATAAGCCCAATATGTAATAGACAAGACCTACTCCTTGCTCAACGAAATGGACCCAACACCACATATTCAACGCCTAGGAATATACCTGACTAGGAAGAATCTTAAAACCCATGGATATATATGTCTCCGTAAGAGAATCAAGGGTGTGTACAGCGGCCGAAAGGCAGCAGTGAAAATCCGATAAATCCCATTATCAAAATAAATTTCGAAAACAAAACACAAAGACAGTGAAATAGAGAGCAATTCTTAAATAATTCACTCAGGGCATGTGATGCAACCGGGATTGACCACATCTACACCCAGAGCTGGTTGAGACATAAGGCTGGACACTTCAGGCTGATAGCATTGGTGAGTTTAGGTGAGCAAATGCACACCCTTTGAAGTCATACTGTATGGTACCTATTCCATGGGTCCCAACTCTTCAGGTTCAAGGGATTCTTCCTCCAGCTAAAACATGCATGTGAAACCCACAGTATGGTCCACCGTGTTATGGGGAAATGATTTAAAATGCATCTCAGTTTTCGTATCCTGGTCCTCGGGTTCACCATTCCAGATGATTTACTAACAGTCTCCCTGCTTGGAGAGTCAGTGCCTTTAACCTCCTGTTTGGCACAGCTTGCAATTTCTGTGCAAGATGAACAGGAATAGGGAGAACCAATGAGAGACTAGCTGTAGGTGTCTGCACGGGCAAATGTAACGCTCATTTCCCACCAGGAAGAGGAATTTACCAAAGGCTCAGCATGCCCTGCCCGAAACAGATTAGGGCCTGAAGCAATCCTGCGGTTTTGTGCCCAGTTCACAAGAAAGCGAGTTGAAGAAAGGAGCTCAGGGGCACTGTAATTCACAAACCTGCAGAGTTATAAATGACAGCTATCCTCCAAAAATATATTGAAGTAAGCCTGCGAAGGGGACTTGAAAGCGGGGCAGAATTTCAGGAAAACGATTGCAGGGGGTAGACTGGAATTGCCCTGAAAGCATAGGAAAAGAGGCAGAACGTCGACAATGATGCACTTGGCCAAAAAGGGCGTATGCGTTTTTTCCTGAATATATTCAGGAAAAAACGCATACGCCCTTTTTGGCCAACCAAGCAAGCCTGTAAAGGAAATCTGCACTACAATGAAGTCTCACTGCCCCCCGGGCAAGAGGGCCATCTGAAAAAAGTGTAAAATCCAGAAAGGTAGGACAGGATATGGAGAACAGGGAGCCTTGTTATGCTGATTGGCAGGATGTAAATTGCCAGCAGCCAGCCTGGAGAAGTGTATGGTGTTTCCTGAAACACATAAGAAACAAAGCAACACAGTCTATGGCACTTCCACTTATGGTCCTATAGCTTACGGAAATTAAAATCAAAAACAGACAGCCACCCCAATATTTGGGACGGCTGTGTTCACAAGAAGCTCGTCTACAGTAACAGGTAAATATCCCAGAAAGCAAAATATGGATAAAGAAGTTGTGGCACGTACGTACAATGCAATATCACTCAGCAATGAAATCTGTGTCATCAGGCCCGTAGCGGCATAGTGAGTGGATGCAGGTACGGTGATTCTACGTGAACTACGTCACACAGAAAAAGAAACATCATAAGATATCACTAATACACGGAATGTAAACTTGACTACACATGAACTGAATTACAAAACAGAACAGGGTCTCAAATTTAGAAAACCAACTAGTGCTTGCTTATGGGGAAAGGTGCGTTGGGGTGCTTCATAAAACCAGAGACTGAAATTAGCACAGATAACTTTCCATAAGCCAAATATGTAATAGACAAGACCTACTCCTTGCTCAACGAAATGGACCCAACACCACATATTCAACGCCTAGGAATATACCTGACTAGGAAGAATCTTAAAACCCATGGATATATATGTCTCCGTAAGAGAATCAAGCGTGTGTACAGCGGCATAAACGCAGCAGTGAAAATCCGATAAATCCCATTATCAAAATAAATTTCAAAAAAAAATCATAAAGACAGTGAAATAGAGAGCAATTCTTAAATAATTCACTCAGGGCATGTGATGCAACCGGGATTTAACACATCTACACCCAGAGCTGGTTGAGACATAAGGCTGGACACTTCAGGCTGATAGCATTGGTGAGTTTCGGTGAGCAAATGCAGACCCTTTGAAGTCATACTGCATGGTACCCATTCCATGGGTCCCAACTCTCCAGGTTCAAGGGATTCTTCCTCCAGCTAAAACATGCATGGGAAACCAAGAGTATCGTCCACCATGTGATTGGGAAATGATTTAAAATGCATCTCAGTTTTCGTATCCTGGTCCTCGGGTTCACCATTCCAGATGCTTTACTAACACTCTCCCCGCTTGGAGAGTCAGTGCCTTTAACCTCCTCTTTGGCACAGCTTGCAATTTCTGTGCAAAATGAACAGGAATAGGGAGAACCAATGAGAGACTAGCTGTAGGTGTCTGCACGGGCAAATGTAACGCTCATTGCCCACCAGGAAGAGGAATTAAACAAAGGCTCAGTGTGCCCTGCTGGAAACAGATTAGGGCCTGAAGCAATCCTGCGGTTTTGTGCCCAGCTCACAAGAAAGCGAGTTGAAGAAAGGAGCTCAGGGGCACTGTAATTCACAAACCTGCAGAGTTATAAATGACAGCTTTCCTCCAAAAATATATTGAAGTAAGCCTGCGAAGGGGACTTGAAAGCGGGGCAGAATTTCAGGAAAACGATTGCAGGGGGTAGACTGGAATTGCCCTGAAAGCATAGGAAAAGAGGCAGAACGTCGACAATGATGCACTTGGCCAAAAAGGGCGTATGCGTTTTTTCCTGAATATATTCAGGAAAAAACGCATACGCCCTTTTTGGCCAACCAAGCAAGCCTGTAAATGAAATCTGCACTACAATGAAGTCTCACTGCCCCCCTGGCAAAAGGGCCATCTGAAAAAAGTGTAAAATCCAGAAAGGTAGGACAGGATATGGAGAACAGGGAGCCTTGTTATGCTGATTGGCAGGATGTAAATTGCCAGCAGCCACCCTGGAGAAGTGTATGGTGTTTCCTGAAACACGAAAGAAACAAAGCAACACAGCCTATGGCACTTCCACTTATGGTCCTATAGCTTACGGAAATTAAAATCAAAAACAGACAGCCACCCCAATATTTGAGACGGCTGTGTTCACAAGAAGCTCGTCTACAGTATCAGGTAAATATCCCAGAAAGCAAAAAATGGATAAAGAACTTGTGGCACGTACGTACAATGCAATATCACTCAGCAATGAAATCTGTGTCATCAGGCCCGTAGCGGCATAGTGAGTGGATGCAGGTACGGTGATTCTACGTGAACTACGTCACACAGAAAAAGAAACATCATAAGATATCACGAATACACGGAATGTAAACTTGACTACACATGAACTGAATTACAAAATAGAAAAGGGTCTCAAATTTAGAAAACCAACTAGTGCTTGCTTATGGGGAAAGGTGCCTTGGGGTGCTGCATAAAACCAGAGACTGAAATTAGCACAGATAACTTTCCATAAGCCCAATATGTAATAGACAAGACCTATTCCTTGCTCAACGAAATGGACCCAACACCACATATTCAACGCCTAGGAATATACCTGACTAGGAAGAATCTTAAAACCCATGGATATATATGTCTCCGTAAGAGAATCAAGGGTGTGTACAGCGGCCGAAAGGCAGCAGTGAAAATCCGATAAATCCCATTATCAAAATAAATTTCGAAAACAAAACACAAAGACAGTGAAATAGAGAGCAATTCTTAAATAATTCACTCAGGGCATGTGATGCAACCGGGATTGACCACATCTACACCCAGAGCTGGTTGAGACATAAGGCTGGACACTTCAGGCTGATAGCATTGGTGACTTTAGGTGAGCAAATGCACACCCTTTGAAGTCATACTGTATGGTACCTATTCCATGGGTCCCAACTCTTCAGGTTCAAGGGATTCTTCCTCCAGCTAAAACATGCATGTGAAACCCACAGTATGGTCCACCGTGTTATGGGGAAATGATTTAAAATGCATCTCAGTTTTCGTATCCTGGTCCTCGGGTTCACCATTCCAGATGATTTACTAACAGTCTCCCTGCTTGGAGAGTCAGTGCCTTTAACCTCCTGTTTGGCACAGCTTGCAATTTCTGTGCAAGATGAACAGGAATAGGGAGAACCAATGAGAGACTAGCTGTAGGTGTCTGCACGGGCAAATGTAACGCTCATTTCCCACCAGGAAGAGGAATTTACCAAAGGCTCAGCATGCCCTGCCCGAAACAGATTAGGGCCTGAAGCAATCCTGCGGTTTTGTGCCCAGTTCACAAGAAAGCGAGTTGAAGAAAGGAGCTCAGGGGCACTGTAATTCACAAACCTGCAGAGTTATAAATGACAGCTATCCTCCAAAAATATATTGAAGTAAGCCTGCGAAGGGGACTTGAAAGCGGGGCAGAATTTCAGGAAAACGATTGCAGGGGGTAGACTGGAATTGCCCTGAAAGCATAGGAAAAGAGGCAGAACGTCGACAATGATGCACTTGGCCAAAAAGGGCGTATGCGTTTTTTCCTGAATATATTCAGGAAAAAACGCATACGCCCTTTTTGGCCAACCAAGCAAGCCTGTAAAGGAAATCTGCACTACAATGAAGTCTCACTGCCCCCCGGGCAAGAGGGCCATCTGAAAAAAGTGTAAAATCCAGAAAGGTAGGACAGGATATGGAGAACAGGGAGCCTTGTTATGCTGATTGGCAGGATGTAAATTGCCAGCAGCCAGCCTGGAGAAGTGTATGGTGTTTCCTGAAACACATAAGAAACAAAGCAACACAGTCTATGGCACTTCCACTTATGGTCCTATAGCTTACGGAAATTAAAATCAAAAACAGACAGCCACCCCAATATTTGGGACGGCTGTGTTCACAAGAAGCTCGTCTACAGTAACAGGTAAATATCCCAGAAAGCAAAATATGGATAAAGAAGTTGTGGCACGTACGTACAATGCAATATCACTCAGCAATGAAATCTGTGTCATCAGGCCCGTAGCGGCATAGTGAGTGGATGCAGGTACGGTGATTCTACGTGAACTACGTCACACAGAAAAAGAAACATCATAAGATATCACTAATACACGGAATGTAAACTTGACTACACATGAACTGAATTACAAAACAGAACAGGGTCTCAAATTTAGAAAACCAACTAGTGCTTGCTTATGGGGAAAGGTGCGTTGGGGTGCTTCATAAAACCAGAGACTGAAATTAGCACAGATAACTTTCCATAAGCCAAATATGTAATAGACAAGACCTACTCCTTGCTCAACGAAATGGACCCAACACCACATATTCAACGCCTAGGAATATACCTGACTAGGAAGAATCTTAAAACCCATGGATATATATGTCTCCGTAAGAGAATCAAGCGTGTGTACAGCGGCATAAACGCAGCAGTGAAAATCCGATAAATCCCATTATCAAAATAAATTTCAAAAAAAAATCATAAAGACAGTGAAATAGAGAGCAATTCTTAAATAATTCACTCAGGGCATGTGATGCAACCGGGATTTAACACATCTACACCCAGAGCTGGTTGAGACATAAGGCTGGACACTTCAGGCTGATAGCATTGGTGAGTTTCGGTGAGCAAATGCAGACCCTTTGAAGTCATACTGCATGGTACCCATTCCATGGGTCCCAACTCTCCAGGTTCAAGGGATTCTTCCTCCAGCTAAAACATGCATGGGAAACCAAGAGTATCGTCCACCATGTGATTGGGAAATGATTTAAAATGCATCTCAGTTTTCGTATCCTGGTCCTCGGGTTCACCATTCCAGATGCTTTACTAACACTCTCCCCGCTTGGAGAGTCAGTGCCTTTAACCTCCTCTTTGGCACAGCTTGCAATTTCTGTGCAAAATGAACAGGAATAGGGAGAACCAATGAGAGACTAGCTGTAGGTGTCTGCACGGGCAAATGTAACGCTCATTGCCCACCAGGAAGAGGAATTAAACAAAGGCTCAGTGTGCCCTGCTGGAAACAGATTAGGGCCTGAAGCAATCCTGCGGTTTTGTGCCCAGCTCACAAGAAAGCGAGTTGAAGAAAGGAGCTCAGGGGCACTGTAATTCACAAACCTGCAGAGTTATAAATGACAGCTTTCCTCCAAAAATATATTGAAGTAAGCCTGCGAAGGGGACTTGAAAGCGGGGCAGAATTTCAGGAAAACGATTGCAGGGGGTAGACTGGAATTGCCCTGAAAGCATAGGAAAAGAGGCAGAACGTCGACAATGATGCACTTGGCCAAAAAGGGCGTATGCGTTTTTTCCTGAATATATTCAGGAAAAAACGCATACGCCCTTTTTGGCCAACCAAGCAAGCCTGTAAATGAAATCTGCACTACAATGAAGTCTCACTGCCCCCCTGGCAAAAGGGCCATCTGAAAAAAGTGTAAAATCCAGAAAGGTAGGACAGGATATGGAGAACAGGGAGCCTTGTTATGCTGATTGGCAGGATGTAAATTGCCAGCAGCCACCCTGGAGAAGTGTATGGTGTTTCCTGAAACACGAAAGAAACAAAGCAACACAGCCTATGGCACTTCCACTTATGGTCCTATAGCTTACGGAAATTAAAATCAAAAACAGACAGCCACCCCAATATTTGAGACGGCTGTGTTCACAAGAAGCTCGTCTACAGTATCAGGTAAATATCCCAGAAAGCAAAAAATGGATAAAGAACTTGTGGCACGTACGTACAATGCAATATCACTCAGCAATGAAATCTGTGTCATCAGGCCCATAGCGGCATAGTGAGTGGATGCAGGTACGGTGATTCTACGTGAACTACGTCACACAGAAAAAGAAACATCATAAGATATCACGAATACACGGAATGTAAACTTGACTACACATGAACTGAATTACAAAATAGAAAAGGGTCTCAAATTCAGAAAACCAACTAGTGCTTGCTTATGGGGAAAGGTGCCTTGGGGTGCTGCATAAAACCAGAGACTGAAATTAGCACAGATAACTTTCCATAAGCCCAATATGTAATAGACAAGACCTACTCCTTGCTCAACGAAATGGACCCAACACCACATATTCAACGCCTAGGAATATACCTGACTAGGAAGAATCTTAAAACCCATGGATATATATGTCTCCGTAAGAGAATCAAGGGTGTGTACAGCGGCCGAAAGGCAGCAGTGAAAATCCGATAAATCCCATTATCAAAATAAATTTCGAAAACAAAACACAAAGACAGTGAAATAGAGAGCAATTCTTAAATAATTCACTCAGGGCATGTGATGCAACCGGGATTGACCACATCTACACCCAGAGCTGGTTGAGACATAAGGCTGGACACTTCAGGCTGATAGCATTGGTGAGTTTAGGTGAGCAAATGCACACCCTTTGAAGTCATACTGTATGGTACCTATTCCATGGGTCCCAACTCTTCAGGTTCAAGGGATTCTTCCTCCAGCTAAAACATGCATGTGAAACCCACAGGATGGTCCACCGTGTTATGGGGAAATGATTTAAAATGCATCTCAGTTTTCGTATCCTGGTCCTCGGGTTCACCATTCCAGATGATTTACTAACAGTCTCCCTGCTTGGAGAGTCAGTGCCTTTAACCTCCTGTTTGGCACAGCTTGCAATTTCTGTGCAAGATGAACAGGAATAGGGAGAACCAATGAGAGACTAGCTGTAGGTGTCTGCACGGGCAAATGTAACGCTCATTTCCCACCAGGAAGAGGAATTAAACAAAGGCTCAGCATGCCCTGCCCGAAACAGATTAGGGCCTGAAGCAATCCTGCGGTTTTGTGCCCAGTTCACAAGAAAGCGAGTTGAAGAAAGGAGCTCAGGGGCACTGTAATTCACAAACCTGCAGAGTTATAAATGACAGCTATCCTCCAAAAATATATTGAAGTAAGCCTGCGAAGGGGACTTGAAAGCGGGGCAGAATTTCAGGAAAACGATTGCAGGGGGTAGACTGGAATTGCCCTGAAAGCATAGGAAAAGAGGCAGAACGTCGACAATGATGCACTTGGCCAAAAAGGGCGTATGCGTTTTTTCCTGAATATATTCAGGAAAAAACGCATACGCCCTTTTTGGCCAACCAAGCAAGCCTGTAAAGGAAATCTGCACTACAATGAAATCTCACTGCCCCCCGGGCAAGAGGGCCATCTGAAAAAAGTGTAAAATCCAGAAAGGTAGGACAGGATATGGAGAACAGGGAGCCTTGTTATGCTGATTGGCAGGATGTAAATTGCCAGCAGCCAGCCTGGAGAAGTGTATGGTGTTTCCTGAAACACATAAGAAACAAAGCAACACAGTCTATGGCACTTCCACTTATGGTCCTATAGCTTACGGAAATTAAAATCAAAAACAGACAGCCACCCCAATATTTGGGACGGCTGTGTTCACAAGAATCTCGTCTACAGTAACAGGTAAATATCCCAGAAAGCAAAATATGGATAAAGAAGTTGTGGCACGTACGTACAATGCAATATCACTCAGCAATGAAATCTGTGTCATCAGGCCCGTAGTGGCATAGTGAGTGGATGCAGGTACGGTGATTCTACGTGAACTACGTCACACAGAAAAAGAAACATCATAAGATATCACTAATACACGGAATGTAAACTTGACTACACATGAACTGAATTACAAAACAGAACAGGGTCTCAAATTTAGAAAACCAACTAGTGCTTGCTTATGGGGAAAGGTGCGTTGGGGTGCTTCATAAAACCAGAGACTGAAATTAGCACAGATAACTTTCCATAAGCCAAATATGTAATAGACAAGACCTACTCCTTGCTCAACGAAATGGACCCAACACCACATATTCAACGCCTAGGAATATACCTGACTAGGAAGAATCTTAAAACCCATGGATATATATGTCTCCGTAAGAGAATCAAGCGTGTGTACAGCGGCATAAACGCAGCAGTGAAAATCCGATAAATCCCATTATCAAAATAAATTTCAAAAAAAAATCATAAAGACAGTGAAATAGAGAGCAATTCTTAAATAATTCACTCAGGGCATGTGATGCAACCGGGATTTAACACATCTACACCCAGAGCTGGTTGAGACATAAGGCTGGACACTTCAGGCTGATAGCATTGGTGAGTTTCGGTGAGCAAATGCAGACCCTTTGAAGTCATACTGCATGGTACCCATTCCATGGGTCCCAACTCTCCAGGTTCAAGGGATTCTTCCTCCAGCTAAAACATGCATGGGAAACCAAGAGTATCGTCCACCATGTGATTGGGAAATGATTTAAAATGCATCTCAGTTTTCATATCCTGGTCCTCGGGTTCACCATTCCAGATGCTTTACTAACACTCTCCCCGCTTGGAGAGTCAGTGCCTTTAACCTCCTCTTTGGCACAGCTTGCAATTTCTGTGCAAAATGAACAGGAATAGGGAGAACCAATGAGAGACTAGCTGTAGGTGTCTGCACGGGCAAATGTAACGCTCATTGCCCACCAGGAAGAGGAATTAAACAAAGGCTCAGTGTGCCCTGCTGGAAACAGATTAGGGCCTGAAGCAATCCTGCGGTTTTGTGCCCAGCTCACAAGAAAGCGAGTTGAAGAAAGGAGCTCAGGGGCACTGTAATTCACAAACCTGCAGAGTTATAAATGACAGCTTTCCTCCAAAAATATATTGAAGTAAGCCTGCGAAGGGGACTTGAAAGCGGGGCAGAATTTCAGGAAAACGATTGCAGGGGGTAGACTGGAATTGCCCTGAAAGCATAGGAAAAGAGGCAGAACGTCGACAATGATGCACTTGGCCAAAAAGGGCGTATGCGTTTTTTCCTGAATATATTCAGGAAAAAACGCATACGCCCTTTTTGGCCAACCAAGCAAGCCTGTAAATGAAATCTGCACTACAATGAAGTCTCACTGCCCCCCTGGCAAAAGGGCCATCTGAAAAAAGTGTAAAATCCAGAAAGGTAGGACAGGATATGGAGAACAGGGAGCCTTGTTATGCTGATTGGCAGGATGTAAATTGCCAGCAGCCACCCTGGAGAAGTGTATGGTGTTTCCTGAAACACGAAAGAAACAAAGCAACACAGCCTATGGCACTTCCACTTATGGTCCTATAGCTTACGGAAATTAAAATCAAAAACAGACAGCCACCCCAATATTTGAGACGGCTGTGTTCACAAGAAGCTCGTCTACAGTATCAGGTAAATATCCCAGAAAGCAAAAAATGGATAAAGAACTTGTGGCACGTACGTACAATGCAATATCACTCAGCAATGAAATCTGTGTCATCAGGCCCATAGCGGCATAGTGAGTGGATGCAGGTACGGTGATTCTACGTGAACTACGTCACACAGAAAAAGAAACATCATAAGATATCACGAATACACGGAATGTAAACTTGACTACACATGAACTGAATTACAAAATAGAAAAGGGTCTCAAATTTAGAAAACCAACTAGTGCTTGCTTATGGGGAAAGGTGCCTTGGGGTGCTGCATAAAACCAGAGACTGAAATTAGCACAGATAACTTTCCATAAGCCCAATATGTAATAGACAAGACCTACTCCTTGCTCAACGAAATGGACCCCACACCACATATTCAACGCCTAGGAATATACCTGACTAGGAAGAATCTTAAAACCCATGGATATATATGTCTCCGTAAGAGAATCAAGGGTGTGTACAGCGGCCGAAAGGCAGCAGTGAAAATCCGATAAATCCCATTATCAAAATAAATTTCGAAAACAAAACACAAAGACAGTGAAATAGAGAGCAATTCTTAAATAATTCACTCAGGGCATGTGATGCAACCGGGATTGACCACATCTACACCCAGAGCTGGTTGAGACATAAGGCTGGACACTTCAGGCTGATAGCATTGGTGAGTTTAGGTGAGCAAATGCACACCCTTTGAAGTCATACTGTATGGTACCTATTCCATGGGTCCCAACTCTTCAGGTTCAAGGGATTCTTCCTCCAGCTAAAACATGCATGTGAAACCCACAGTATGGTCCACCGTGTTATGGGGAAATGATTTAAAATGCATCTCAGTTTTCGTATCCTGGTCCTCGGGTTCACCATTCCAGATGATTTACTAACAGTCTCCCTGCTTGGAGAGTCAGTGCCTTTAACCTCCTGTTTGGCACAGCTTGCAATTTCTGTGCAAGATGAACAGGAATAGGGAGAACCAATGAGAGACTAGCTGTAGGTGTCTGCACGGGCAAATGTAACGCTCATTTCCCACCAGGAAGAGGAATTTACCAAAGGCTCAGCATGCCCTGCCCGAAACAGATTAGGGCCTGAAGCAATCCTGCGGTTTTGTGCCCAGTTCACAAGAAAGCGAGTTGAAGAAAGGAGCTCAGGGGCACTGTAATTCACAAACCTGCAGAGTTATAAATGACAGCTATCCTCCAAAAATATATTGAAGTAAGCCTGCGAAGGGGACTTGAAAGCGGGGCAGAATTTCAGGAAAACGATTGCAGGGGGTAGACTGGAATTGCCCTGAAAGCATAGGAAAAGAGGCAGAACGTCGACAATGATGCACTTGGCCAAAAAGGGCGTATGCGTTTTTTCCTGAATATATTCAGGAAAAAACGCATACGCCCTTTTTGGCCAACCAAGCAAGCCTGTAAAGGAAATCTGCACTACAATGAAGTCTCACTGCCCCCCGGGCAAGAGGGCCATCTGAAAAAAGTGTAAAATCCAGAAAGGTAGGACAGGATATGGAGAACAGGGAGCCTTGTTATGCTGATTGGCAGGATGTAAATTGCCAGCAGCCAGCCTGGAGAAGTGTATGGTGTTTCCTGAAACACATAAGAAACAAAGCAACACAGTCTATGGCACTTCCACTTATGGTCCTATAGCTTACGGAAATTAAAATCAAAAACAGACAGCCACCCCAATATTTGGGACGGCTGTGTTCACAAGAAGCTCGTCTACAGTAACAGGTAAATATCCCAGAAAGCAAAATATGGATAAAGAAGTTGTGGCACGTACGTACAATGCAATATCACTCAGCAATGAAATCTGTGTCATCAGGCCCGTAGCGGCATAGTGAGTGGATGCAGGTACGGTGATTCTACGTGAACTACGTCACACAGAAAAAGAAACATCATAAGATATCACTAATACACGGAATGTAAACTTGACTACACATGAACTGAATTACAAAACAGAACAGGGTCTCAAATTTAGAAAACCAACTAGTGCTTGCTTATGGGGAAAGGTGCGTTGGGGTGCTTCATAAAACCAGAGACTGAAATTAGCACAGATAACTTTCCATAAGCCAAATATGTAATAGACAAGACCTACTCCTTGCTCAACGAAATGGACCCAACACCACATATTCAACGCCTAGGAATATACCTGACTAGGAAGAATCTTAAAACCCATGGATATATATGTCTCCGTAAGAGAATCAAGCGTGTGTACAGCGGCATAAACGCAGCAGTGAAAATCCGATAAATCCCATTATCAAAATAAATTTCAAAAAAAAATCATAAAGACAGTGAAATAGAGAGCAATTCTTAAATAATTCACTCAGGGCATGTGATGCAACCGGGATTTAACACATCTACACCCAGAGCTGGTTGAGACATAAGGCTGGACACTTCAGGCTGATAGCATTGGTGAGTTTCGGTGAGCAAATGCAGACCCTTTGAAGTCATACTGCATGGTACCCATTCCATGGGTCCCAACTCTCCAGGTTCAAGGGATTCTTCCTCCAGCTAAAACATGCATGGGAAACCAAGAGTATCGTCCACCATGTGATTGGGAAATGATTTAAAATGCATCTCAGTTTTCGTATCCTGGTCCTCGGGTTCACCATTCCAGATGCTTTACTAACACTCTCCCCGCTTGGAGAGTCAGTGCCTTTAACCTCCTCTTTGGCACAGCTTGCAATTTCTGTGCAAAATGAACAGGAATAGGGAGAACCAATGAGAGACTAGCTGTAGGTGTCTGCACGGGCAAATGTAACGCTCATTGCCCACCAGGAAGAGGAATTAAACAAAGGCTCAGTGTGCCCTGCTGGAAACAGATTAGGGCCTGAAGCAATCCTGCGGTTTTGTGCCCAGCTCACAAGAAAGCGTGTTGAAATAAGGAGCTCAGGGGCACTGTAATTCACAAACCTGCAGAGTTATAAAAGACAGCTTTCCTCCAAAAATATATTGAAGTAAGCCTGCGAAGGGGACTTGAAAGCGGGGCAGAATTTCAGGAAAACGATTGCAGGGGGTAGACTGGAATTGCCCTGAAAGCATAGGAAAAGAGGCAGAACGTCGACAATGATGCACTTGGCCAAAAAGGGCGTATGCGTTTTTTCCTGAATATATTCAGGAAAAAACGCATACGCCCTTTTTGGCCAACCAAGCAAGCCTGTAAAGGAAATCTGCACTACAATGAAGTCTCACTGCCCCCCGGGCAAGAGGGCCATCTGAAAAAAGTGTAAAATCCAGAAAGGTAGGACAGGATATGGAGAACAGGGAGCCTTGTTATGCTGATTGGCAGGATGTAAATTGCCAGCAGCCAGCCTGGAGAAGTGTATGGTGTTTCCTGAAACACATAAGAAACAAAGCAACACAGTCTATGGCACTTCCACTTATGGTCCTATAGCTTACGGAAATTAAAATCAAAAACAGACAGCCACCCCAATATTTGGGACGGCTGTGTTCACAAGAAGCTCGTCTACAGTAACAGGTAAATATCCCAGAAAGCAAAATATGGATAAAGAAGTTGTGGCACGTACGTACAATGCAATATCACTCAGCAATGAAATCTGTGTCATCAGGCCCGTAGCGGCATAGTGAGTGGATGCAGGTACGGTGATTCTACGTGAACTACGTCACACAGAAAAAGAAACATCATAAGATATCACTAATACACGGAATGTAAACTTGACTACACATGAACTGAATTACAAAACAGAACAGGGTCTCAAATTTAGAAAACCAACTAGTGCTTGCTTATGGGGAAAGGTGCGTTGGGGTGCTTCATAAACCAGAGACTGAAATTAGCACAGATAACTTTCCATAAGCCAAATATGTAATAGACAAGACCTACTCCTTGCTCAACGAAATGGACCCAACACCACATATTCAACGCCTAGGAATATACCTGACTAGGAAGAATCTTAAAACCCATGGATATATATGTCTCCGTAAGAGAATCAAGCGTGTGTACAGCGGCATAAACGCAGCAGTGAAAATCCGATAAATCCCATTATCAAAATAAATTTCAAAAAAAAATCATAAAGACAGTGAAATAGAGAGCAATTCTTAAATAATTCACTCAGGGCATGTGATGCAACCGGGATTTAACACATCTACACCCAGAGCTGGTTGAGACATAAGGCTGGACACTTCAGGCTGATAGCATTGGTGAGTTTCGGTGAGCAAATGCAGACCCTTTGAAGTCATACTGCATGGTACCCATTCCATGGGTCCCAACTCTCCAGGTTCAAGGGATTCTTCCTCCAGCTAAAACATGCATGGGAAACCAAGAGTATCGTCCACCATGTGATTGGGAAATGATTTAAAATGCATCTCAGTTTTCGTATCCTGGTCCTCGGGTTCACCATTCCAGATGCTTTACTAACACTCTCCCCGCTTGGAGAGTCAGTGCCTTTAACCTCCTCTTTGGCACAGCTTGCAATTTCTGTGCAAAATGAACAGGAATAGGGAGAACCAATGAGAGACTAGCTGTAGGTGTCTGCACGGGCAAATGTAACGCTCATTGCCCACCAGGAAGAGGAATTAAACAAAGGCTCAGTGTGCCCTGCTGGAAACAGATTAGGGCCTGAAGCAATCCTGCGGTTTTGTGCCCAGCTCACAAGAAAGCGAGTTGAAGAAAGGAGCTCAGGGGCACTGTAATTCACAAACCTGCAGAGTTATAAATGACAGCTTTCCTCCAAAAATATATTGAAGTAAGCCTGCGAAGGGGACTTGAAAGCGGGGCAGAATTTCAGGAAATCGATTGCAGGGGGTAGACTGGAATTGCCCTGAAAGCATAGGAAAAGAGGCAGAACGTCGACAATGATGCACTTGGCCAAAAAGGGCGTATGCGTTTTTTCCTGAATATATTCAGGAAAAAACGCATACGCCCTTTTTGGCCAACCAAGCAAGCCTGTAAATGAAATCTGCACTACAATGAAGTCTCACTGCCCCCCTGGCAAAAGGGCCATCTGAAAAAAGTGTAAAATCCAGAAAGGTAGGACAGGATATGGAGAACAGGGAGCCTTGTTATGCTGATTGGCAGGATGTAAATTGCCAGCAGCCACCCTGGAGAAGTGTATGGTGTTTCCTGAAACACGAAAGAAACAAAGCAACACAGCCTATGGCACTTCCACTTATGGTCCTATAGCTTACGGAAATTAAAATCAAAAACAGACAGCCACCCCAATATTTGAGACGGCTGTGTTCACAAGAAGCTCGTCTACAGTATCAGGTAAATATCCCAGAAAGCAAAAAATGGATAAAGAACTTGTGGCACGTACGTACAATGCAATATCACTCAGCAATGAAATCTGTGTCATCAGGCCCGTAGCGGCATAGTGAGTGGATGCAGGTACGGTGATTCTACGTGAACTACGTCACACAGAAAAAGAAACATCATAAGATATCACGAATACACGGAATGTAAACTTGACTACACATGAACTGAATTACAAAATAGAAAAGGGTCTCAAATTTAGAAAACCAACTAGTGCTTGCTTATGGGGAAAGGTGCCTTGGGGTGCTGCATAAAACCAGAGACTGAAATTAGCACAGATAACTTTCCATAAGCCCAATATGTAATAGACAAGACCTATTCCTTGCTCAACGAAATGGACCCAACACCACATATTCAACGCCTAGGAATATACCTGACTAGGAAGAATCTTAAAACCCATGGATATATATGTCTCCGTAAGAGAATCAAGGGTGTGTACAGCGGCCGAAAGGCAGCAGTGAAAATCCGATAAATCCCATTATCAAAATAAATTTCGAAAACAAAACACAAAGACAGTGAAATAGAGAGCAATTCTTAAATAATTCACTCAGGGCATGTGATGCAACCGGGATTGACCACATCTACACCCAGAGCTGGTTGAGACATAAGGCTGGACACTTCAGGCTGATAGCATTGGTGACTTTAGGTGAGCAAATGCACACCCTTTGAAGTCATACTGTATGGTACCTATTCCATGGGTCCCAACTCTTCAGGTTCAAGGGATTCTTCCTCCAGCTAAAACATGCATGTGAAACCCACAGTATGGTCCACCGTGTTATGGGGAAATGATTTAAAATGCATCTCAGTTTTCGTATCCTGGTCCTCGGGTTCACCATTCCAGATGATTTACTAACAGTCTCCCTGCTTGGAGAGTCAGTGCCTTTAACCTCCTGTTTGGCACAGCTTGCAATTTCTGTGCAAGATGAACAGGAATAGGGAGAACCAATGAGAGACTAGCTGTAGGTGTCTGCACGGGCAAATGTAACGCTCATTTCCCACCAGGAAGAGGAATTTACCAAAGGCTCAGCATGCCCTGCCCGAAACAGATTAGGGCCTGAAGCAATCCTGCGGTTTTGTGCCCAGTTCACAAGAAAGCGAGTTGAAGAAAGGAGCTCAGGGGCACTGTAATTCACAAACCTGCAGAGTTATAAATGACAGCTATCCTCCAAAAATATATTGAAGTAAGCCTGCGAAGGGGACTTGAAAGCGGGGCAGAATTTCAGGAAAACGATTGCAGGGGGTAGACTGGAATTGCCCTGAAAGCATAGGAAAAGAGGCAGAACGTCGACAATGATGCACTTGGCCAAAAAGGGCGTATGCGTTTTTTCCTGAATATATTCAGGAAAAAACGCATACGCCCTTTTTGGCCAACCAAGCAAGCCTGTAAAGGAAATCTGCACTACAATGAAGTCTCACTGCCCCCCGGGCAAGAGGGCCATCTGAAAAAAGTGTAAAATCCAGAAAGGTAGGACAGGATATGGAGAACAGGGAGCCTTGTTATGCTGATTGGCAGGATGTAAATTGCCAGCAGCCAGCCTGGAGAAGTGTATGGTGTTTCCTGAAACACATAAGAAACAAAGCAACACAGTCTATGGCACTTCCACTTATGGTCCTATAGCTTACGGAAATTAAAATCAAAAACAGACAGCCACCCCAATATTTGGGACGGCTGTGTTCACAAGAAGCTCGTCTACAGTAACAGGTAAATATCCCAGAAAGCAAAATATGGATAAAGAAGTTGTGGCACGTACGTACAATGCAATATCACTCAGCAATGAAATCTGTGTCATCAGGCCCGTAGCGGCATAGTGAGTGGATGCAGGTACGGTGATTCTACGTGAACTACGTCACACAGAAAAAGAAACATCATAAGATATCACTAATACACGGAATGTAAACTTGACTACACATGAACTGAATTACAAAACAGAACAGGGTCTCAAATTTAGAAAACCAACTAGTGCTTGCTTATGGGGAAAGGTGCGTTGGGGTGCTTCATAAAACCAGAGACTGAAATTAGCACAGATAACTTTCCATAAGCCAAATATGTAATAGACAAGACCTACTCCTTGCTCAACGAAATGGACCCAACACCACATATTCAACGCCTAGGAATATACCTGACTAGGAAGAATCTTAAAACCCATGGATATATATGTCTCCGTAAGAGAATCAAGCGTGTGTACAGCGGCATAAACGCAGCAGTGAAAATCCGATAAATCCCATTATCAAAATAAATTTCAAAAAAAAATCATAAAGACAGTGAAATAGAGAGCAATTCTTAAATAATTCACTCAGGGCATGTGATGCAACCGGGATTTAACACATCTACACCCAGAGCTGGTTGAGACATAAGGCTGGACACTTCAGGCTGATAGCATTGGTGAGTTTCGGTGAGCAAATGCAGACCCTTTGAAGTCATACTGCATGGTACCCATTCCATGGGTCCCAACTCTCCAGGTTCAAGGGATTCTTCCTCCAGCTAAAACATGCATGGGAAACCAAGAGTATCGTCCACCATGTGATTGGGAAATGATTTAAAATGCATCTCAGTTTTCGTATCCTGGTCCTCGGGTTCACCATTCCAGATGCTTTACTAACACTCTCCCCGCTTGGAGAGTCAGTGCCTTTAACCTCCTCTTTGGCACAGCTTGCAATTTCTGTGCAAAATGAACAGGAATAGGGAGAACCAATGAGAGACTAGCTGTAGGTGTCTGCACGGGCAAATGTAACGCTCATTGCCCACCAGGAAGAGGAATTAAACAAAGGCTCAGTGTGCCCTGCTGGAAACAGATTAGGGCCTGAAGCAATCCTGCGGTTTTGTGCCCAGCTCACAAGAAAGCGAGTTGAAGAAAGGAGCTCAGGGGCACTGTAATTCACAAACCTGCAGAGTTATAAATGACAGCTTTCCTCCAAAAATATATTGAAGTAAGCCTGCGAAGGGGACTTGAAAGCGGGGCAGAATTTCAGGAAAACGATTGCAGGGGGTAGACTGGAATTGCCCTGAAAGCATAGGAAAAGAGGCAGAACGTCGACAATGATGCACTTGGCCAAAAAGGGCGTATGCGTTTTTTCCTGAATATATTCAGGAAAAAACGCATACGCCCTTTTTGGCCAACCAAGCAAGCCTGTAAAGGAAATCTGCACTACAATGAAGTCTCACTGCCCCCCGGGCAAGAGGGCCATCTGAAAAAAGTGTAAAATCCAGAAAGGTAGGACAGGATATGGAGAACAGGGAGCCTTGTTATGCTGATTGGCAGGATGTAAATTGCCAGCAGCCAGCCTGGAGAAGTGTATGGTGTTTCCTGAAACACATAAGAAACAAAGCAACACAGTCTATGGCACTTCCACTTATGGTCCTATAGCTTACGGAAATTAAAATCAAAAACAGACAGCCACCCCAATATTTGGGACGGCTGTGTTCACAAGAAGCTCGTCTACAGTAACAGGTAAATATCCCAGAAAGCAAAATATGGATAAAGAAGTTGTGGCACGTACGTACAATGCAATATCACTCAGCAATGAAATCTGTGTCATCAGGCCCGTAGCGGCATAGTGAGTGGATGCAGGTACGGTGATTCTACGTGAACTACGTCACACAGAAAAAGAAACATCATAAGATATCACTAATACACGGAATGTAAACTTGACTACACATGAACTGAATTACAAAACAGAACAGGGTCTCAAATTTAGAAAACCAACTAGTGCTTGCTTATGGGGAAAGGTGCGTTGGGGTGCTTCATAAAACCAGAGACTGAAATTAGCACAGATAACTTTCCATAAGCCAAATATGTAATAGACAAGACCTACTCCTTGCTCAACGAAATGGACCCAACACCACATATTCAACGCCTAGGAATATACCTGACTAGGAAGAATCTTAAAACCCATGGATATATATGTCTCCGTAAGAGAATCAAGCGTGTGTACAGCGGCATAAACGCAGCAGTGAAAATCCGATAAATCCCATTATCAAAATAAATTTCAAAAAAAAATCATAAAGACAGTGAAATAGAGAGCAATTCTTAAATAATTCACTCAGGGCATGTGATGCAACCGGGATTTAACACATCTACACCCAGAGCTGGTTGAGACATAAGGCTGGACACTTCAGGCTGATAGCATTGGTGAGTTTCGGTGAGCAAATGCAGACCCTTTGAAGTCATACTGCATGGTACCCATTCCATGGGTCCCAACTCTCCAGGTTCAAGGGATTCTTCCTCCAGCTAAAACATGCATGGGAAACCAAGAGTATCGTCCACCATGTGATTGGGAAATGATTTAAAATGCATCTCAGTTTTCGTATCCTGGTCCTCGGGTTCACCATTCCAGATGCTTTACTAACACTCTCCCCGCTTGGAGAGTCAGTGCCTTTAACCTCCTCTTTGGCACAGCTTGCAATTTCTGTGCAAAATGAACAGGAATAGGGAGAACCAATGAGAGACTAGCTGTAGGTGTCTGCACGGGCAAATGTAACGCTCATTGCCCACCAGGAAGAGGAATTAAACAAAGGCTCAGTGTGCCCTGCTGGAAACAGATTAGGGCCTGAAGCAATCCTGCGGTTTTGTGCCCAGCTCACAAGAAAGCGAGTTGAAGAAAGGAGCTCAGGGGCACTGTAATTCACAAACCTGCAGAGTTATAAATGACAGCTTTCCTCCAAAAATATATTGAAGTAAGCCTGCGAAGGGGACTTGAAAGCGGGGCAGAATTTCAGGAAAACGATTGCAGGGGGTAGACTGGAATTGCCCTGAAAGCATAGGAAAAGAGGCAGAACGTCGACAATGATGCACTTGGCCAAAAAGGGCGTATGCGTTTTTTCCTGAATATATTCAGGAAAAAACGCATACGCCCTTTTTGGCCAACCAAGCAAGCCTGTAAATGAAATCTGCACTACAATGAAGTCTCACTGCCCCCCTGGCAAAAGGGCCATCTGAAAAAAGTGTAAAATCCAGAAAGGTAGGACAGGATATGGAGAACAGGGAGCCTTGTTATGCTGATTGGCAGGATGTAAATTGCCAGCAGCCACCCTGGAGAAGTGTATGGTGTTTCCTGAAACACGAAAGAAACAAAGCAACACAGCCTATGGCACTTCCACTTATGGTCCTATAGCTTACGGAAATTAAAATCAAAAACAGACAGCCACCCCAATATTTGAGACGGCTGTGTTCACAAGAAGCTCGTCTACAGTATCAGGTAAATATCCCAGAAAGCAAAAAATGGATAAAGAACTTGTGGCACGTACGTACAATGCAATATCACTCAGCAATGAAATCTGTGTCATCAGGCCCATAGCGGCATAGTGAGTGGATGCAGGTACGGTGATTCTACGTGAACTACGTCACACAGAAAAAGAAACATCATAAGATATCACGAATACACGGAATGTAAACTTGACTACACATGAACTGAATTACAAAACAGAACAGGGCCTCAAATTTAGAAAACCAACTAGTGCTTGCTTATGGGGAAAGGTGCCTTGGGGTGCTGCATAAAACCAGAGACTGAAATTAGCACAGATAACTTTCCATAAGCCCAATATGTAATAGACAAGACCTACTCCTTGCTCAACGAAATGGACCCAACACCACATATTCAACGCCTAGGAATATACCTGACTAGGAAGAATCTTAAAACCCATGGATATATATGTCTCCGTAAGAGAATCAAGGGTGTGTACAGCGGCCGAAAGGCAGCAGTGAAAATCCGATAAATCCCATTATCAAAATAAATTTCGAAAACAAAACACAAAGACAGTGAAATAGAGAGCAATTCTTAAATAATTCACTCAGGGCATGTGATGCAACCGGGATTGACCACATCTACACCCAGAGCTGGTTGAGACATAAGGCTGGACACTTCAGGCTGATAGCATTGGTGAGTTTAGGTGAGCAAATGCACACCCTTTGAAGTCATACTGTATGGTACCTATTCCATGGGTCCCAACTCTTCAGGTTCAAGGGATTCTTCCTCCAGCTAAAACATGCATGTGAAACCCACAGTATGGTCCACCGTGTTATGGGGAAATGATTTAAAATGCATCTCAGTTTTCGTATCCTGGTCCTCGGGATCACCATTCCAGATGATTTACTAACAGTCTCCCTGCTTGGAGAGTCAGTGCCTTTAACCTCCTGTTTGGCACAGCTTGCAATTTCTGTGCAAGATGAACAGGAATAGGGAGAACCAATGAGAGACTAGCTGTAGGTGTCTGCACGGGCAAATGTAACGCTCATTTCCCACCAGGAAGAGGAATTTACCAAAGGCTCAGCATGCCCTGCCCGAAACAGATTAGGGCCTGAAGCAATCCTGCGGTTTTGTGCCCAGTTCACAAGAAAGCGAGTTGAAGAAAGGAGCTCAGGGTCACTGTAATTCACAAACCTGCAGAGTTATAAATGACAGCTATCCTCCAAAAATATATTGAAGTAAGCCTGCGAAGGGGACTTGAAAGCGGGGCAGAATTTCAGGAAAACGATTGCAGGGGGTAGACTGGAATTGCCCTGAAAGCATAGGAAAAGAGGCAGAACGTCGACAATGATGCACTTGGCCAAAAAGGGCGTATGCGTTTTTTCCTGAATATATTCAGGAAAAAACGCATACGCCATTTTTGGCCAACCAAGCAAGCCTGTAAATGAAATCTGCACTACAATGAAGTCTCACTGCCCCCCTGGCAAGAGGGCCATCTGAAAAAAGTGTAAAATCCAGAAAGGTAGGACAGGATATGGAGAACAGGGAGCCTTGTTATGCTGATTGGCAGGATGTAAATTGCCAGCAGCCACCCTGGAGAAGTGTATGGTGTTTCCTGAAACACGAAAGAAACAAAGCAACACAGCCTATGGCACTTCCACTTATGGTCCTATAGCTTACGGAAATTAAAATCAAAAACAGACAGCCACCCCAATATTTGGGACGGCTGTGTTCACAAGAAGCTCGTCTACAGTATCAGGTAAATATCCCAGAAAGCAAAAAATGGATAAAGAACTTGTGGCACGTACGTACAATGCAATATCACTCAGCAATGAAATCTGTGTCATCAGGCCCGTAGCGGCATAGTGAGTGGATGCAGGTACGGTGATTCTACGTGAACTACGTCACACAGAAAAAGAAACATCATAAGATATCACGAATACACGGAATGTAAACTTGACTACACATGAACTGAATTACAAAATAGAAAAGGGTCTCAAATTTAGAAAACCAACTAGTGCTTGCTTATGGGGAAAGGTGCCTTGGGGTGCTGCATAAAACCAGAGACTGAAATTAGCACAGATAACTTTCCATAAGCCAAATATGTAATAGACAAGACCTACTCCTTGCTCAACGAAATGGACCCAACACCACATATTCAACGCCTAGGAATATACCTGACTAGGAAGAATCTTAAAACCCATGGATATATATGTCTCCGTAAGAGAATCAAGGGTGTGTACAGCGGCCGAAAGGCAGCAGTGAAAATCCGATAAATCCCATTATCAAAATAAATTTCGAAAACAAAACACAAAGACAGTGAAATAGAGAGCAATTCTTAAATAATTCACTCAGGGCATGTGATGCAACCGGGATTTAACACATCTACACCCAGAGCTGGTTGAGACATAAGGCTGGACACTTCAGGCTGATAGCATTGGTGAGTTTCGGTGAGCAAATGCAGACCCTTTGAAGTCATACTGCATGGTACCCATTCCATGGGTCCCAACTCTCCAGGTTCAAGGGATTCTTCCTCCAGCTAAAACATGCATGGGAAACCCACAGTATGGTCCACCGTGTTATGGGGAAATGATTTAAAATGCATCTCAGTTTTCGTATCCTGGTCCTCGGGTTCACCATTCCAGATGCTTTACTAACAGTCTCCCTGCTTGGAGAGTCAGTGCCTTTAACCTCCTGTTTGGCACAGCTTGCAATTTCTGTGCAAGATGAACAGGAATAGGGAGAACCAATGAGAGACTAGCTGTAGGTGTCTGCACGGGCAAATGTAACGCTCATTTCCCACCAGGAAGAGGAATTTACCAAAGGCTCAGCATGCCCTGCCCGAAACAGATTAGGGCCTGAAGCAATCCTGCGGTTTTGTGCCCAGTTCACAAGAAAGCGAGTTGAAGAAAGGAGCTCAGGGGCACTGTAATTCACAAACCTGCAGAGTTATAAATGACAGCTATCCTCCAAAAATATATTGAAGTAAGCCTGCGAAGGGGACTTGAATGCGGGGCAGAATTTCAGGAAAACGATTGCAGGGGGTAGACTGGAATTGCCCTGAAAGCATAGGAAAAGAGGCAGAACGTCGACAATGATGCACTTGGCCAAAAAGGGCGTATGCGTTTTTTCCTGAATATATTCAGGAAAAAACGCATACGCCCTTTTTGGCCAACCAAGCAAGCCTGTAAAGGAAATCTGCACTACAATGAAGTCTCACTGCCCCCCGGGCAAGAGGGCCATCTGAAAAAAGTGTAAAATCCAGAAAGGTAGGACAGGATATGGAGAACAGGGAGCCTTGTTATGCTGATTGGCAGGATGTAAATTGCCAGCAGCCAGCCTGGAGAAGTGTATGGTGTTTCCTGAAACACATAAGAAACAAAGCAACACAGTCTATGGCACTTCCACTTATGGTCCTATAGCTTACGGAAATTAAAATCAAAAACAGACAGCCACCCCAATATTTGGGACGGCTGTGTTCACAAGAAGCTCGTCTACAGTAACAGGTAAATATCCCAGAAAGCAAAATATGGATAAAGAAGTTGTGGCACGTACGTACAATGCAATATCACTCAGCAATGAAATCTGTGTCATCAGGCCCGTAGCGGCATAGTGAGTGGATGCAGGTACGGTGATTCTACGTGAACTACGTCACACAGAAAAAGAAACATCATAAGATATCACTAATACACGGAATGTAAACTTGACTACACATGAACTGAATTACAAAACAGAACAGGGTCTCAAATTTAGAAAACCAACTAGTGCTTGCTTATGGGGAAAGGTGCGTTGGGGTGCTTCATAAAACCAGAGACTGAAATTAGCACAGATAACTTTCCATAAGCCAAATATGTAATAGACAAGACCTACTCCTTGCTCAACGAAATGGACCCAACACCACATATTCAACGCCTAGGAATATACCTGACTAGGAAGAATCTTAAAACCCATGGATATATATGTCTCCGTAAGAGAATCAAGCGTGTGTACAGCGGCATAAACGCAGCAGTGAAAATCCGATAAATCCCATTATCAAAATAAATTTCAAAAAAAAATCATAAAGACAGTGAAATAGAGAGCAATTCTTAAATAATTCACTCAGGGCATGTGATGCAACCGCGATTTAACACATCTACACCCAGAGCTGGTTGAGACATAAGGCTGGACACTTCAGGCTGATAGCATTGGTGAGTTTCGGTGAGCAAATGCAGACCCTTTGAAGTCATACTGCATGGTACCCATTCCATGGGTCCCAACTCTCCAGGTTCAAGGGATTCTTCCTCCAGCTAAAACATGCATGGGAAACCAAGAGTATCGTCCACCATGTGATTGGGAAATGATTTAAAATGCATCTCAGTTTTCGTATCCTGGTCCTCGGGTTCACCATTCCAGATGCTTTACTAACACTCTCCCCGCTTGGAGAGTCAGTGCCTTTAACCTCCTCTTTGGCACAGCTTGCAATTTCTGTGCAAAATGAACAGGAATAGGGAGAACCAATGAGAGACTAGCTGTAGGTGTCTGCACGGGCAAATGTAACGCTCATTGCCCACCAGGAAGAGGAATTAAACAAAGGCTCAGTGTGCCCTGCTGGAAACAGATTAGGGCCTGAAGCAATCCTGCGGTTTTGTGCCCAGCTCACAAGAAAGCGAGTTGAAGAAAGGAGCTCAGGGGCACTGTAATTCACAAACCTGCAGAGTTATAAATGACAGCTTTCCTCCAAAAATATATTGAAGTAAGCCTGCGAAGGGGACTTGAAAGCGGGGCAGAATTTCAGGAAAACGATTGCAGGGGGTAGACTGGAATTGCCCTGAAAGCATAGGAAAAGAGGCAGAACGTCGACAATGATGCACTTGGCCAAAAAGGGCGTATGCGTTTTTTCCTGAATATATTCAGGAAAAAACGCATACGCCCTTTTTGGCCAACCAAGCAAGCCTGTAAATGAAATCTGCACTACAATGAAGTCTCACTGCCCCCCTGGCAAAAGGGCCATCTGAAAAAAGTGTAAAATCCAGAAAGGTAGGACAGGATATGGAGAACAGGGAGCCTTGTTATGCTGATTGGCAGGATGTAAATTGCCAGCAGCCACCCTGGAGAAGTGTATGGTGTTTCCTGAAACACGAAAGAAACAAAGCAACACAGCCTATGGCACTTCCACTTATGGTCCTATAGCTTACGGAAATTAAAATCAAAAACAGACAGCCACCCCAATATTTGAGACGGCTGTGTTCACAAGAAGCTCGTCTACAGTATCAGGTAAATATCCCAGAAAGCAAAAAATGGATAAAGAACTTGTGGCACGTACGTACAATGCAATATCACTCAGCAATGAAATCTGTGTCATCAGGCCCATAGCGGCATAGTGAGTGGATGCAGGTACGGTGATTCTACGTGAACTACGTCACACAGAAAAAGAAACATCATAAGATATCACGAATACACGGAATGTAAACTTGACTACACATGAACTGAATTACAAAACAGAACAGGGTCTCAAATTTAGAAAACCAACTAGTGCTTGCTTATGGGGAAAGGTGCGTTGGGGTGCTTCATAAAACCAGAGACTGAAATTAGCACAGATAACTTTCCATAAGCCAAATATGTAATAGACAAGACCTACTCCTTGCTCAACGAAATGGACCCAACACCACATATTCAACGCCTAGGAATATACCTGACTAGGAAGAATCTTAAAACCCATGGATATATATGTCTCCGTAAGAGAATCAAGCGTGTGTACAGCGGCATAAACGCAGCAGTGAAAATCCGATAAATCCCATTATCAAAATAAATTTCAAAAAAAAATCATAAAGACAGTGAAATAGAGAGCAATTCTTAAATAATTCACTCAGGGCATGTGATGCAACCGGGATTTAACACATCTACACCCAGAGCTGGTTGAGACATAAGGCTGGACACTTCAGGCTGATAGCATTGGTGAGTTTCGGTGAGCAAATGCAGACCCTTTGAAGTCATACTGCATGGTACCCATTCCATGGGTCCCAACTCTCCAGGTTCAAGGCATTCTTCCTCCAGCTAAAACATGCATGGGAAACCAAGAGTATCGTCCACCATGTGATTGGGAAATGATTTAAAATGCATCTCAGTTTTCGTATCCTGGTCCTCGGGTTCACCATTCCAGATGCTTTACTAACACTCTCCCCGCTTGGAGAGTCAGTGCCTTTAACCTCCTCTTTGGCACAGCTTGCAATTTCTGTGCAAAATGAACAGGAATAGGGAGAACCAATGAGAGACTAGCTGTAGGTGTCTGCACGGGCAAATGTAACGCTCATTGCCCACCAGGAAGAGGAATTAAACAAAGGCTCAGTGTGCCCTGCTGGAAACAGATTAGGGCCTGAAGCAATCCTGCGGTTTTGTGCCCAGCTCACAAGAAAGCGAGTTGAAGAAAGGAGCTCAGGGGCACTGTAATTCACAAACCTGCAGAGTTATAAATGACAGCTTTCCTCCAAAAATATATTGAAGTAAGCCTGCGAAGGGGACTTGAAAGCGGGGCAGAATTTCAGGAAAACGATTGCAGGGGGTAGACTGGAATTGCCCTGAAAGCATAGGAAAAGAGGCAGAACGTCGACAATGATGCACTTGGCCAAAAAGGGCGTATGCGTTTTTTCCTGAATATATTCAGGAAAAAACGCATACGCCCTTTTTGGCCAACCAAGCAAGCCTGTCAATGAAATCTGCACTACAATGAAGTCTCACTGCCCCCCTGGCAAAAGGGCCATCTGAAAAAAGTGTAAAATCCAGAAAGGTAGGACAGGATATGGAGAACAGGGAGCCTTGTTATGCTGATTGGCAGGATGTAAATTGCCAGCAGCCACCCTGGAGAAGTGTATGGTGTTTCCTGAAACACGAAAGAAACAAAGCAACACAGCCTATGGCACTTCCACTTATGGTCCTATAGCTTACGGAAATTAAAATCAAAAACAGACAGCCACCCCAATATTTGAGACGGCTGTGTTCACAAGAAGCTCGTCTACAGTATCAGGTAAATATCCCAGAAAGCAAAAAATGGATAAAGAACTTGTGGCACGTACGTACAATGCAATATCACTCAGCAATGAAATCTGTGTCATCAGGCCCATAGCGGCATAGTGAGTGGATGCAGGTACGGTGATTCTACGTGAACTACGTCACACAGAAAAAGAAACATCATAAGATATCACGAATACACGGAATGTAAACTTGACTACACATGAACTGAATTACAAAATAGAAAAGGGTCTCAAATTTAGAAAACCAACTAGTGCTTGCTTATGGGGAAAGGTGCCTTGGGGTGCTGCATAAAACCAGAGACTGAAATTAGCACAGATAACTTTCCATAAGCCCAATATGTAATAGACAAGACCTACTCCTTGCTCAACGAAATGGACCCAACACCACATATTCAACGCCTAGGAATATACCTGACTAGGAAGAATCTTAAAACCCATGGATATATATGTCTCCGTAAGAGAATCAAGGGTGTGTACAGCGGCCGAAAGGCAGCAGTGAAAATCCGATAAATCCCATTATCAAAATAAATTTCGAAAACAAAACACAAAGACAGTGAAATAGAGAGCAATTCTTAAATAATTCACTCAGGGCATGTGATGCAACCGGGATTGACCACATCTACACCCAGAGCTGGTTGAGACATAAGGCTGGACACTTCAGGCTGATAGCATTGGTGAGTTTAGGTGAGCAAATGCACACCCTTTGAAGTCATACTGTATGGTACCTATTCCATGGGTCCCAACTCTTCAGGTTCAAGGGATTCTTCCTCCAGCTAAAACATGCATGTGAAACCCACAGTATGGTCCACCGTGTTATGGGGAAATGATTTAAAATGCATCTCAGTTTTCGTATCCTGGTCCTCGGGTTCACCATTCCAGATGATTTACTAACAGTCTCCCTGCTTGGAGAGTCAGTGCCTTTAACCTCCTGTTTGGCACAGCTTGCAATTTCTGTGCAAGATGAACAGGAATAGGGAGAACCAATGAGAGACTAGCTGTAGGTGTCTGCACGGGCAAATGTAACGCTCATTTCCCACCAGGAAGAGGAATTTACCAAAGGCTCAGCATGCCCTGCCCGAAACAGATTAGGGCCTGAAGCAATCCTGCGGTTTTGTGCCCAGTTCACAAGAAAGCGAGTTGAAGAAAGGAGCTCAGGGGCACTGTAATTCACAAACCTGCAGAGTTATAAATGACAGCTATCCTCCAAAAATATATTGAAGTAAGCCTGCGAAGGGGACTTGAAAGCGGGGCAGAATTTCAGGAAAACGATTGCAGGGGGTAGACTGGAATTGCCCTGAAAGCATAGGAAAAGAGGCAGAACGTCGACAATGATGCACTTGGCCAAAAAGGGCGTATGCGTTTTTTCCTGAATATATTCAGGAAAAAACGCATACGCCCTTTTTGGCCAACCAAGCAAGCCTGTAAAGGAAATCTGCACTACAATGAAGTCTCACTGCCCCCCGGGCAAGAGGGCCATCTGAAAAAAGTGTAAAATCCAGAAAGGTAGGACAGGATATGGAGAACAGGGAGCCTTGTTATGCTGATTGGCAGGATGTAAATTGCCAGCAGCCAGCCTGGAGAAGTGTATGGTGTTTCCTGAAACACATAAGAAACAAAGCAACACAGTCTATGGCACTTCCACTTATGGTCCTATAGCTTACGGAAATTAAAATCAAAAACAGACAGCCACCCCAATATTTGGGACGGCTGTGTTCACAAGAAGCTCGTCTACAGTAACAGGTAAATATCCCAGAAAGCAAAATATGGATAAAGAAGTTGTGGCACGTACGTACAATGCAATATCACTCAGCAATGAAATCTGTGTCATCAGGCCCGTAGCGGCATAGTGAGTGGATGCAGGTACGGTGATTCTACGTGAACTACGTCACACAGAAAAAGAAACATCATAAGATATCACTAATACACGGAATGTAAACTTGACTACACATGAACTGAATTACAAAACAGAACAGGGTCTCAAATTTAGAAAACCAACTAGTGCTTGCTTATGGGGAAAGGTGCGTTGGGGTGCTTCATAAAACCAGAGACTGAAATTAGCACAGATAACTTTCCATAAGCCAAATATGTAATAGACAAGACCTACTCCTTGCTCAACGAAATGGACCCAACACCACATATTCAACGCCTAGGAATATACCTGACTAGGAAGAATCTTAAAACCCATGGATATATATGTCTCTGTAAGAGAATCAAGCGTGTGTACAGCGGCATAAACGCAGCAGTGAAAATCCGATAAATCCCATTATCAAAATAAATTTCAAAAAAAAATCATAAAGACAGTGAAATAGAGAGCACTTCTTAAATAATTCACTCAGGGCATGTGATGCAACAGGGATTTAACACATCTACACCCAGAGCTGGTTGAGACATAAGGCTGGACACTTCAGGCTGATAGCATTGGTGAGTTTCGGTGAGCAAATGCAGACCCTTTGAAGTCATACTGCATGGTACCCATTCCATGGGTCCCAACTCTCCAGGCTCAAGGGATTCTTCCTCCAGCTAAAACATGCATGGGAAACCAAGAGTATCGTTCACCGTGTGATTGGGAAATGATTTAAAATGCATCTCAGTTTTCGTATCCTGGTCCTCGGGTTCACCATTCCAGATGCTTTACTAACACTCTCCCCGCTTGGAGAGTCAGTGCCTTTAACCTCCTCTTTGGCACAGCTTGCAATTTCTGTGCAAAATGAACAGGAATAGGGAGAACCAATGAGAGACTAGCTGTAGGTGTCTGCACGGGCAAATGTAACGCTCATTGCCCACCAGGAAGAGGAATTAAACAAAGGCTCAGTGTGCCCTGCTGGAAACAGATTAGGGCCTGAAGCAATCCTGCGGTTTTGTGCCCAGCTCACAAGAAAGCGAGTTGAAGAAAGGAGCTCAGGGGCATTGTAATTCACAAACCTGCAGAGTTATAAATGACAGCTTTCCTCCAAAAATATATTGAAGTAAGCCTGCGAAGGGGACTTGAAAGCGGGGCAGAATTTCAGGAAAACGATTGCAGGGGGTAGACTGGAATTGCCCTGAAAGCATAGGAAAAGAGGCAGAACGTCGACAATGATGCACTTGGCCAAAAGGGGCGTATGCGTTTTTTCCTGAATATATTCAGTTAAAAACGCATACGCCCTTTTTGGCCAACCAAGCAAGCCTGTCAATGAAATCTGCACTACAATGAAGTCTCACTGCCCCCCTGGCAAAAGGGCCATCTGAAAAAAGTGTAAAATCCAGAAAGGTAGGACAGGATATGGAGAACAGGGAGCCTTGTTATGCTGATTGGCAGGATGTAAATTGCCAGCAGCCACCCTGGAGAAGTGTATGGTGTTTCCTGAAACACGAAAGAAACAAAGCAACACAGCCTATGGCACTTCCACTTATGGTCCTATAGCTTACGGAAATTAAAATCAAAAACAGACAGCCACCCCAATATTTGAGACGGCTGTGTTCACAAGAAGCTCGTCTACAGTATCAGGTAAATATCCCAGAAAGCAAAAAATGGATAAAGAACTTGTGGCACGTACGTACAATGCAATATCACTCAGCAATGAAATCTGTGTCATCAGGCCCATAGCGGCATAGTGAGTGGATGCAGGTACGGTGATTCTACGTGAACTACGTCACACAGAAAAAGAAACATCATAAGATATCACGAATACACGGAATGTAAACTTGACTACACATGAACTGAATTACAAAATAGAAAAGGGTCTCAAATTTAGAAAACCAACTAGTGCTTGCTTATGGGGAAAGGTGCCTTGGGGTGCTGCATAAAACCAGAGACTGAAATTAGCACAGATAACTTTCCATAAGCCCAATATGTAATAGACAAGACCTACTCCTTGCTCAACGAAATGGACCCAACACCACATATTCAACGCCTAGGAATATACCTGACTAGGAAGAATCTTAAAACCCATGGATATATATGTCTCCGTAAGAGAATCAAGGGTGTGTACAGCGGCCGAAAGGCAGCAGTGAAAATCCGATAAATCCCATTATCAAAATAAATTTCGAAAACAAAACACAAAGACAGTGAAATAGAGAGCAATTCTTAAATAATTCACTCAGGGCATGTGATGCAACCGGGATTGACCACATCTACACCCAGAGCTGGTTGAGACATAAGGCTGGACACTTCAGGCTGATAGCATTGGTGAGTTTAGGTGAGCAAATGCACACCCTTTGAAGTCATACTGTATGGTACCTATTCCATGGGTCCCAACTCTTCAGGTTCAAGGGATTCTTCCTCCAGCTAAAACATGCATGTGAAACCCACAGTATGGTCCACCGTGTTATGGGGAAATGATTTAAAATGCATCTCAGTTTTCGTATCCTGGTCCTCGGGTTCACCATTCCAGATGATTTACTAACAGTCTCCCTGCTTGGAGAGTCAGTGCCTTTAACCTCCTGTTTGGCACAGCTTGCAATTTCTGTGCAAGATGAACAGGAATAGGGAGAACCAATGAGAGACTAGCTGTAGGTGTCTGCACGGGCAAATGTAACGCTCATTTCCCACCAGGAAGAGGAATTTACCAAAGGCTCAGCATGCCCTGCCCGAAACAGATTAGGGCCTGAAGCAATCCTGCGGTTTTGTGCCCAGTTCACAAGAAAGCGAGTTGAAGAAAGGAGCTCAGGGGCACTGTAATTCACAAACCTGCAGAGTTATAAATGACAGCTATCCTCCAAAAATATATTGAAGTAAGCCTGCGAAGGGGACTTGAAAGCGGGGCAGAATTTCAGGAAAACGATTGCAGGGGGTAGACTGGAATTGCCCTGAAAGCATAGGAAAAGAGGCAGAACGTCGACAATGATGCACTTGGCCAAAAAGGGCGTATGCGTTTTTTCCTGAATATATTCAGGAAAAAACGCATACGCCCTTTTTGGCCAACCAAGCAAGCCTGTAAAGGAAATCTGCACTACAATGAAGTCTCACTGCCCCCCGGGCAAGAGGGCCATCTGAAAAAAGTGTAAAATCCAGAAAGGTAGGACAGGATATGGAGAACAGGGAGCCTTGTTATGCTGATTGGCAGGATGTAAATTGCCAGCAGCCAGCCTGGAGAAGTGTATGGTGTTTCCTGAAACACATAAGAAACAAAGCAACACAGTCTATGGCACTTCCACTTATGGTCCTATAGCTTACGGAAATTAAAATCAAAAACAGACAGCCACCCCAATATTTGGGACGGCTGTGTTCACAAGAAGCTCGTCTACAGTAACAGGTAAATATCCCAGAAAGCAAAATATGGATAAAGAAGTTGTGGCACGTACGTACAATGCAATATCACTCAGCAATGAAATCTGTGTCATCAGGCCCGTAGCGGCATAGTGAGTGGATGCAGGTACGGTGATTCTACGTGAACTACGTCACACAGAAAAAGAAACATCATAAGATATCACTAATACACGGAATGTAAACTTGACTACACATGAACTGAATTACAAAACAGAACAGGGTCTCAAATTTAGAAAACCAACTAGTGCTTGCTTATGGGGAAAGGTGCGTTGGGGTGCTTCATAAAACCAGAGACTGAAATTAGCACAGATAACTTTCCATAAGCCAAATATGTAATAGACAAGACCTACTCCTTGCTCAACGAAATGGACCCAACACCACATATTCAACGCCTAGGAATATACCTGACTAGGAAGAATCTTAAAACCCATGGATATATATGTCTCCGTAAGAGAATCAAGCGTGTGTACAGCGGCATAAACGCAGCAGTGAAAATCCGATAAATCCCATTATCAAAATAAATTTCAAAAAAAAATCATAAAGACAGTGAAATAGAGAGCAATTCTTAAATAATTCACTCAGGGCATGTGATGCAACCGGGATTTAACACATCTACACCCAGAGCTGGTTGAGACATAAGGCTGGACACTTCAGGCTGATAGCATTGGTGAGTTTCGGTGAGCAAATGCAGACCCTTTGAAGTCATACTGCATGGTACCCATTCCATGGGTCCCAACTCTCCAGGTTCAAGGGATTCTTCCTCCAGCTAAAACATGCATGGGAAACCAAGAGTATCGTCCACCATGTGATTGGGAAATGATTTAAAATGCATCTCAGTTTTCGTATCCTGGTCCTCGGGTTCACCATTCCAGATGCTTTACTAACACTCTCCCCGCTTGGAGAGTCAGTGCCTTTAACCTCCTCTTTGGCACAGCTTGCAATTTCTGTGCAAAATGAACAGGAATAGGGAGAACCAATGAGAGACTATCTGTAGGTGTCTGCACGGGCAAATGTAACGCTCATTGCCCACCAGGAAGAGGAATTAAACAAAGGCTCAGTGTGCCCTGCTGGAAACAGATTAGGGCCTGAAGCAATCCTGCGGTTTTGTGCCCAGCTCACAAGAAAGCGTGTTGAAGAAAGGAGCTCAGGGGCACTGTAATTCACAAACCTGCAGAGTTATAAATGACAGCTTTCCTCCAAAAATATATTGAAGTAAGCCTGCGAAGGGGACTTGAAAGCGGGGCAGAATTTCAGGAAAACGATTGCAGGGGGTAGACTGGAATTGCCCTGAAAGCATAGGAAAAGAGGCAGAACGTCGACAATGATGCACTTGGCCAAAAAGGGCGTATGCGTTTTTTCCTGAATATATTCAGGAAAAAACGCATACGCCCTTTTTGGCCAACCAAGCAAGCCTGTAAATGAAATCTGCACTACAATGAAGTCTCACTGCCCCCCTGGCAAAAGGGCCATCTGAAAAAAGTGTAAAATCCAGAAAGGTAGGACAGGATATGGAGAACAGGGAGCCTTGTTTTGCTGATTGGCAGGATGTAAATTGCCAGCAGCCACCCTGGAGAAGTGTATGGTGTTTCCTGAAACACGAAAGAAACAAAGCAACACAGCCTATGGCACTTCCACTTATGGTCCTATAGCTTACGGAAATTAAAATCAAAAACAGACAGCCACCCCAATATTTGAGACGGCTGTGTTCACAAGAAGCTCGTCTACAGTATCAGGTAAATATCCCAGAAAGCAAAAAATGGATAAAGAACTTGTGGCACGTACGTACAATGCAATATCACTCAGCAATGAAATCTGTGTCATCAGGCCCGTAGCGGCATAGTGAGTGGATGCAGGTACGGTGATTCTACGTGAACTACGTCACACAGAAAAAGAAACATCATAAGATATCACTAATACACGGAATGTAAACTTGACTACACATGAACTGAATTACAAAACAGAACAGGGTCTCAAATTTAGAAAACCAACTAGTGCTTGCTTATGGGGAAAGGTGCGTTGGGGTGCTTCATAAAACCAGAGACTGAAATTAGCACAGATAACTTTCCATAAGCCAAATATGTAATAGACAAGACCTACTCCTTGCTCAACGAAATGGACCCAACACCACATATTCAACGCATAGGAATATACCTGACTAGGAAGAATCTTAAAACCCATGGATATATATGTCTCCGTAAGAGAATCAAGCGTGTGTACAGCGGCATAAACGCAGCAGTGAAAATCCGATAAATCCCATTATCAAAATAAATTTCAAAAAAAAATCATAAAGACAGTGAAATAGAGAGCACTTCTTAAATAATTCACTCAGGGCATGTGATGCAACAGGGATTTAACACATCTACACCTAGAGCTGGTTGAGACATAAGGCTGGACACTTCAGGCTGATAGCATTGGTGAGTTTCGGTGAGCAAATGCAGACCCTTTGAAGTCATACTGCATGGTACCCATTCCATGGGTCCCAACTCTCCAGGCTCAAGGGATTCTTCCTCCAGCTAAAACATGCATGGGAAACCAAGAGTATCGTCCACCATGTGATTGGGAAATGATTTAAAATGCATCTCAGTTTTCGTATCCTGGTCCTCGGGTTCACCATTCCAGATGCTTTACTAACACTCTCCCCGCTTGGAGAGTCAGTGCCTTTAACCTCCTCTTTGGCACAGCTTGCAATTTCTGTGCAAAATGAACAGGAATAGGGAGAACCAATGAGAGACTAGCTGTAGGTGTCTGCACGGGCAAATGTAACGCTCATTGCCCACCAGGAAGAGGAATTAAACAAAGGCTCAGTGTGCCCTGCTGGAAACAGATTAGGGCCTGAAGCAATCCTGCGGTTTTGTGCCCAGCTCACAAGAAAGCGAGTTGAAGAACGGAGCTCAGGGGCACTGTAATTCACAAACCTGCAGAGTTATAAATGACAGCTTTCCTCCAAAAATATATTGAAGTAAGCCTGCGAAGGGGACTTGAAAGCGGGGCAGAATTTCAGGAAAACGATTGCAGGGGGTAGACTGGAATTGCCCTGAAAGCATAGGAAAAGAGGCAGAACGTCGACAATGATGCACTTGGCCAAAAAGGGCGTATGCGTTTTTTCCTGAATATATTCAGGAAAAAACGCATACGCCCTTTTTGGCCAACCAAGCAAGCCTGTAAATGAAATCTGCACTACAATGAAGTCTCACTGCCCCCCTGGCAAAAGGGCCATCTGAAAAAAGTGTAATATCCAGAAAGGTAGGACAGGATATGGAGAACAGGGAGCCTTGTTATGCTGATTGGCAGGATGTAAATTGCCAGCAGCCACCCTGGAGAAGTGTATGGTGTTTCCTGAAACACGAAAGAAACAAAGCAACACAGCCTATGGCACTTCCACTTATGGTCCTATAGCTTACGGAAATTAAAATCAAAAACAGACAGCCACCCCAATATTTGAGACGGCTGTGTTCACAAGAAGCTCGTCTACAGTATCAGGTAAATATCCCAGAAAGCAAAAAATGGATAAAGAACTTGTGGCACGTACGTACAATGCAATATCACTCAGCAATGAAATCTGTGTCATCAGGCCCATAGCGGCATAGTGAGTGGATGCAGGTACGGTGATTCTACGTGAACTACGTCACACAGAAAAAGAAACATCATAAGATATCACGAATACACGGAATGTAAACTTGACTACACATGAACTGAATTACAAAATAGAAAAGGGTCTCAAATTTAGAAAACCAACTAGTGCTTGCTTATGGGGAAAGGTGCCTTGGGGTGCTGCATAAAACCAGAGACTGAAATTAGCACAGATAACTTTCCATAAGCCCAATATGTAATAGACAAGACCTACTCCTTGCTCAACGAAATGGACCCAACACCACATATTCAACGCCTAGGAATATACCTGACTAGGAAGAATCTTAAAACCCATGGATATATATGTCTCCGTAAGAGAATCAAGGGTGTGTACAGCGGCCGAAAGGCAGCAGTGAAAATCCGATAAATCCCATTATCAAAATAAATTTCGAAAACAAAACACAAAGACAGTGAAATAGAGAGCAATTCTTAAATAATTCACTCAGGGCATGTGATGCAACCGGGATTGACCACATCTACACCCAGAGCTGGTTGAGACATAAGGCTGGACACTTCAGGCTGATAGCATTGGTGAGTTTCGGTGAGCAAATGCACACCCTTTGAAGTCATACTGTATGGTACCTATTCCATGGGTCCCAACTCTTCAGGTTCAAGGGATTCTTCCTCCAGCTAAAACATGCATGTGAAACCCACAGTATGGTCCACCGTGTTATGGGGAAATGATTTAAAATGCATCTCAGTTTTCGTATCCTGGTCCTCGGGTTCACCATTCCAGATGATTTACTAACAGTCTCCCTGCTTGGAGAGTCAGTGCCTTTAACCTCCTGTTTGGCACAGCTTGCAATTTCTGTGCAAGATGAACAGGAATAGGGAGAACCAATGAGAGACTAGCTGTAGGTGTCTGCACGGGCAAATGTAACGCTCATTTCCCACCAGGAAGAGGAATTTACCAAAGGCTCAGCGTGCCCTGCCCGAAACAGATTAGGGCCTGAAGCAATCCTGCGGTTTTGTGCCCAGTTCACAAGAAAGCGAGTTGAAGAAAGGAGCTCAGGGGCACTGTAATTCACAAACCTGCAGAGTTATAAATGACAGCTTTCCTCCAAAAATATATTGAAGTAAGCCTGCGAAGGGGACTTGAAAGCGGGGCAGAATTTCAGGAAAACTATTGCAGGGGGTAGACTGGAATTGCCCTGAAAGCATAGGAAAAGAGGCAGAACGTCGACAATGATGCACTTGGCCAAAAAGGGCGTATGCGTTTTTTCCTGAATATATTCAGGAAAAAACGCATACGCCCTTTTTGGCCAACCAAGCAAGCCTGTAAAGGAAATCTGCACTACAATGAAGTCTCACTGCCCCCCGGGCAAGAGGGCCATCTGAAAAAAGTGTAAAATCCAGAAAGGTAGGACAGGATATGGAGAACAGGGAGCCTTGTTATGCTGATTGGCAGGATGTAAATTGCCAGCAGCCAGCCTGGAGAAGTGTATGGTGTTTCCTGAAACACGAAAGAAACAAAGCAACACAGCCTATGGCACTTCCACTTATGGTCCTATAGCTTACGGAAATTAAAATCAAAAACAGACAGCCACCCCAATATTTGAGACGGCTGTGTTCACAAGAAGCTCGTCTACAGTATCAGGTAAATATCCCAGAAAGCAAAAAATGGATAAAGAACTTGTGGCACGTACGTACAATGCAATATCACTCAGCAATGAAATCTGTGTCATCAGGCCCATAGCGGCATAGTGAGTGGATGCAGGTACGGTGATTCTACGTGAACTACGTCACACAGAAAAAGAAACATCATAAGATATCACGAATACACGGAATGTAAACTTGACTACACATGAACTGAATTACAAAATAGAAAAGGGTCTCAAATTTAGAAAACCAACTAGTGCTTGCTTATGGGGAAAGGTGCCTTGGGGTGCTGCATAAAACCAGAGACTGAAATTAGCACAGATAACTTTCCATAAGCCCAATATGTAATAGACAAGACCTACTCCTTGCTCAACGAAATGGACCCAACACCACATATTCAACGCCTAGGAATATACCTGACTAGGAAGAATCTTAAAACCCATGGATATATATGTCTCTGTAAGAGAATCAAGGGTGTGTACAGCGGCCGAAAGGCAGCAGTGAAAATCCGATAAATCCCATTATCAAAATAAATTTCGAAAACAAAACACAAAGACAGTGAAATAGAGAGCAATTCTTAAATAATTCACTCAGGGCATGTGATGCAACCGGGATTGACCACATCTACACCCAGAGCTGGTTGAGACATAAGGCTGGACACTTCAGGCTGATAGCATTGGTGAGTTTCGGTGAGCAAATGCACACCCTTTGAAGTCATACTGTATGGTACCTATTCCATGGGTCCCAACTCTTCAGGTTCAAGGGATTCTTCCTCCAGCTAAAACATGCATGTGAAACCCACAGTATGGTCCACCGTGTTATGGGGAAATGATTTAAAATGCATCTCAGTTTTCGTATCCTGGTCCTCGGGTTCACCATTCCAGATGATTTACTAACAGTCTCCCTGCTTGGAGAGTCAGTGCCTTTAACCTCCTGTTTGGCACAGCTTGCAATTTCTGTGCAAGATGAACAGGAATAGGGAGAACCAATGAGAGACTAGCTGTAGGTGTCTGCACGGGCAAATGTAACGCTCATTTCCCACCAGGAAGAGGAATTTACCAAAGGCTCAGCATGCCCTGCCCGAAACAGATTAGGGCCTGAAGCAATCCTGCGGTTTTGTGCCCAGTTCACAAGAAAGCGAGTTGAAGAAAGGAGCTCAGGGGCACTGTAATTCACAAACCTGCAGAGTTATAAATGACAGCTATCCTCCAAAAATATATTGAAGTAAGCCTGCGAAGGGGACTTGAAAGCGGGGCAGAATTTCAGGAAAACGATTGCAGGGAGTAGACTGGAATTGCCCTGAAAGCATAGGAAAAGAGGCAGAACGTCGACAATGATGCACTTGGCCAAAAAGGGCGTATGCGTTTTTTCCTGAATATATTCAGGAAAAAACGCATACGCCCTTTTTGGCCAACCAAGCAAGCCTGTAAAGGAAATCTGCACTACAATGAAGTCTCACTGCCCCCCGGGCAAGAGGGCCATCTGAAAAAAGTGTAAAATCCAGAAAGGTAGGACAGGATATGGAGAAGAGGGAGCCTTGTTATGCTGATTGGCAGGATGTAAATTGCCAGCAGCCAGCCTGGAGAAGTGTATGGTGTTTCCTGAAACACATAAGAAACAAAGCAACACAGTCTATGGCACTTCCACTTATGGTCCTATAGCTTACGGAAATTAAAATCAAAAACAGACAGCCACCCCAATATTTGGGACGGCTGTGTTCACAAGAAGCTCGTCTACAGTAACAGGTAAATATCCCAGAAAGCAAAATATGGATAAAGAAGTTGTGGCACGTACGTACAATGCAATATCACTCAGCAATGAAATCTGTGTCATCAGGCCCGTAGCGGCATATTGAGTGGATGCAGGTACGGTGATTCTACGTGAACTACGTCACACAGAAAAAGAAACATCATAAGATATCACTAATACACGGAATGTAAACTTGACTACACATGAACTGAATTACAAAACAGAACAGGGTCTCAAATTTAGAAAACCAACTAGTGCTTGCTTATGGGGAAAGGTGCGTTGGGGTGCTTCATAAAACCAGAGACTGAAATTAGCACAGATAACTTTCCATAAGCCAAATATGTAATAGACAAGACCTACTCCTTGCTCAACGAAATGGACCCAACACCACATATTCAACGCCTAGGAATATACCTGACTAGGAAGAATCTTAAAACCCATGGATATATATGTCTCCGTAAGAGAATCAAGCGTGTGTACAGCGGCATAAACGCAGCAGTGAAAATCCGATAAATCCCATTATCAAAATAAATTTCAAAAAAAAATCATAAAGACAGTGAAATAGAGAGCAATTCTTAAATAATTCACTCAGGGCATGTGATGCAACTGGGATTTAACACATCTACACCCAGAGCTGGTTGAGACATAAGGCTGGACACTTCAGGCTGATAGCATTGGTGAGTTTCGGTGAGCAAATGCAGACCCTTTGAAGTCATACTGCATGGTACCCATTCCATGGGTCCCAACTCTCCAGGTTCAAGGGATTCTTCCTCCAGCTAAAACATGCATGGGAAACCAAGAGTATCGTCCACCATGTGATTGGGAAATGATTTAAAATGCATCTCAGTTTTCGTATCCTGGTCCTCGGGTTCACCATTCCAGATGCTTTACTAACACTCTCCCTGCTTGGAGAGTCAGTGCCTTTAACCTCCTCTTTGGCACAGCTTGCAATTTCTGTGCAAAATGAACAGGAATAGGGAGAACCAATGAGAGACTAGCTGTAGGTGTCTGCACGGGCAAATGTAACGCTCATTGCCCACCAGGAAGAGGAATTAAACAAAGGCTCAGTGTGCCCTGCTGGAAACAGATTAGGGCCTGAAGCAATCCTGCGGTTTTGTGCCCAGCTCACAAGAAAGCGAGTTGAAATAAGGAGCTCAGGGGCACTGTAATTCACAAACCTGCAGAGTTATAAATGACAGCTTTCCTCCAAAAATATATTGAAGTAAGCCTGCGAAGGGGACTTGAAAGCGGGGCAGAATTTCAGGAAAACGATTGCAGGGGGTAGACTGGAATTGCCCTGAAAGCATAGGAAAAGAGGCAGAACGTCGACAATGATGCACTTGGCCAAAAAGGGCGTATGCGTTTTTTCCTGAATATATTCAGGAAAAAACGCATACGCCCTTTTTGGCCAACCAAGAAAGCCTGTAAAGGAAATCTGCACTACAATGAAGTCTCACTGCCCCCCGGGCAAGAGGGCCATCTGAAAAAAGTGTAAAATCCAGAAAGGTAGGACAGGATATGGAGAACAGGGAGCCTTGTTATGCTGATTGGCAGGATGTAAATTGCCAGCAGCCAGCCTGGAGAAGTGTATGGTGTTTCCTGAAACACGAAAGAAACAAAGCAACACAGCCTATGGCACTTCCACTTTTGGTCCTATAGCTTACGGAAATTAAAATCAAAAACAGACAGCCACCCCAATATTTGAGACGGCTGTGTTCACAAGAAGCTCGTCTACAGTATCAGGTAAATATCCCAGAAAGCAAAAAATGGATAAAGAAGTTGTGGCACGTACGTACAATGCAATATCACTCAGCAATGAAATCTGTGTCATCAGGCCCGTAGCGGCATATTGAGTGGATGCAGGTACGGTGATTCTACGTGAACTACGTCACACAGAAAAAGAAACATCATAAGATATCACTAATACACGGAATGTAAACTTGACTACACATGAACTGAATTACAAAACAGAACAGGGTCTCAAATTTAGAAAACCAACTAGTGCTTGCTTATGGGGAAAGGTGCGTTGGGGTGCTTCATAAAACCAGAGACTGAAATTAGCACAGATAACTTTCCATAAGCCAAATATGTAATAGACAAGACCTACTCCTTGCTCAACGAAATGGACCCAACACCACATATTCAACGCCTAGGAATATACCTGACTAGGAAGAATCTTAAAACCCATGGATATATATGTCTCCGTAAGAGAATCAAGCGTGTGTACAGCGGCATAAACGCAGCAGTGAAAATCCGATAAATCCCATTATCAAAATAAATTTCAAAAAAAAATCATAAAGACAGTGAAATAGAGAGCAATTCTTAAATAATTCACTCAGGGCATGTGATGCAACTGGGATTTAACACATCTACACCCAGAGCTGGTTGAGACATAAGGCTGGACACTTCAGGCTGATAGCATTGGTGAGTTTCGGTGAGCAAATGCAGACCCTTTGAAGTCATACTGCATGGTACCCATTCCATGGGTCCCAACTCTCCAGGTTCAAGGGATTCTTCCTCCAGCTAAAACATGCATGGGAAACCAAGAGTATCGTCCACCATGTGATTGGGAAATGATTTAAAATGCATCTCAGTTTTCGTATCCTGGTCCTCGGGTTCACCATTCCAGATGCTTTACTAACACTCTCCCTGCTTGGAGAGTCAGTGCCTTTAACCTCCTCTTTGGCACAGCTTGCAATTTCTGTGCAAAATGAACAGGAATAGGGAGAACCAATGAGAGACTAGCTGTAGGTGTCTGCACGGGCAAATGTAACGCTCATTGCCCACCAGGAAGAGGAATTAAACAAAGGCTCAGTGTGCCCTGCTGGAAACAGATTAGGGCCTGAAGCAATCCTGCGGTTTTGTGCCCAGCTCACAAGAAAGCGAGTTGAAATAAGGAGCTCAGGGGCACTGTAATTCACAAACCTGCAGAGTTATAAATGACAGCTTTCCTCCAAAAATATATTGAAGTAAGCCTGCGAAGGGGACTTGAAAGCGGGGCAGAATTTCAGGAAAACGATTGCAGGGGGTAGACTGGAATTGCCCTGAAAGCATAGGAAAAGAGGCAGAACGTCGACAATGATGCACTTGGCCAAAAAGGGCGTATGCGTTTTTTCCTGAATATATTCAGGAAAAAACGCATACGCCCTTTTTGGCCAACCAAGAAAGCCTGTAAAGGAAATCTGCACTACAATGAAGTCTCACTGCCCCCCGGGCAAGAGGGCCATCTGAAAAAAGTGTAAAATCCAGAAAGGTAGGACAGGATATGGAGAACAGGGAGCCTTGTTATGCTGATTGGCAGGATGTAAATTGCCAGCAGCCAGCCTGGAGAAGTGTATGGTGTTTCCTGAAACACGAAAGAAACAAAGCAACACAGCCTATGGCACTTCCACTTTTGGTCCTATAGCTTACGGAAATTAAAATCAAAAACAGACAGCCACCCCAATATTTGAGACGGCTGTGTTCACAAGAAGCTCGTCTACAGTATCAGGTAAATATCCCAGAAAGCAAAAAATGGATAAAGAACTTGTGGCACGTACGTACAATGCAATATCACTCAGCAATGAAATCTGTGTCATCAGGCCCATAGCGGCATAGTGAGTGGATGCAGGTACGGTGATTCTACGTGAACTACGTCACACAGAAAAAGAAACATCATAAGATATCACGAATACACGGAATGTAAACTTGACTACACATGAACTGAATTACAAAATAGAAAAGGGTCTCAAATTTAGAAAACCAACTAGTGCTTGCTTATGGGGAAAGGTGCCTTGGGGTGCTGCATAAAACCAGAGACTGAAATTAGCACAGATAACTTTCCATAAGCCCAATATGTAATAGACAAGACCTACTCCTTGCTCAACGAAATGGACCCCACACCACATATTCAACGCCTAGGAATATACCTGACTAGGAAGAATCTTAAAACCCATGGATATATATGTCTCCGTAAGAGAATCAAGGGTGTGTACAGCGGCCGAAAGGCAGCAGTGAAAATCCGATAAATCCCATTATCAAAATAAATTTCGAAAACAAAACACAAAGACAGTGAAATAGAGAGCAATTCTTAAATAATTCACTCAGGGCATGTGATGCAACCGGGATTGACCACATCTACACCCAGAGCTGGTTGAGACATAAGGCTGGACACTTCAGGCTGATAGCATTGGTGAGTTTAGGTGAGCAAATGCACACCCTTTGAAGTCATACTGTATGGTACCTATTCCATGGGTCCCAACTCTTCAGGTTCAAGGGATTCTTCCTCCAGCTAAAACATGCATGTGAAACCCACAGTATGGTCCACCGTGTTATGGGGAAATGATTTAAAATGCATCTCAGTTTTCGTATCCTGGTCCTCGGGTTCACCATTCCAGATGATTTACTAACAGTCTCCCTGCTTGGAGAGTCAGTGCCTTTAACCTCCTGTTTGGCACAGCTTGCAATTTCTGTGCAAGATGAACAGGAATAGGGAGAACCAATGAGAGACTAGCTGTAGGTGTCTGCACGGGCAAATGTAACGCTCATTTCCCACCAGGAAGAGGAATTTACCAAAGGCTCAGCATGCCCTGCCCGAAACAGATTAGGGCCTGAAGCAATCCTGCGGTTTTGTGCCCAGTTCACAAGAAAGCGAGTTGAAGAAAGGAGCTCAGGGGCACTGTAATTCACAAACCTGCAGAGTTATAAATGACAGCTATCCTCCAAAAATATATTGAAGTAAGCCTGCGAAGGGGACTTGAAAGCGGGGCAGAATTTCAGGAAAACGATTGCAGGGGGTAGACTGGAATTGCCCTGAAAGCATAGGAAAAGAGGCAGAACGTCGACAATGATGCACTTGGCCAAAAAGGGCGTATGCGTTTTTTCCTGAATATATTCAGGAAAAAACGCATACGCCCTTTTTGGCCAACCAAGCAAGCCTGTAAAGGAAATCTGCACTACAATGAAGTCTCACTGCCCCCCGGGCAAGAGGGCCATCTGAAAAAAGTGTAAAATCCAGAAAGGTAGGACAGTATATGGAGAACAGGGAGCCTTGTTATGCTGATTGGCAGGATGTAAATTGCCAGCAGCCTGCCTGGAGAAGTGTATGGTGTTTCCTGAAACACATAAGAAACAAAGCAACACAGTCTATGGCACTTCCACTTATGGTCCTATAGCTTACGGAAATTAAAATCAAAAACAGACAGCCACCCCAATATTTGGGACGGCTGTGTTCACAAGAAGCTCGTCTACAGTAACAGGTAAATATCCCAGAAAGCAAAATATGGATAAAGAAGTTGTGGCACGTACGTACAATGCAATATCACTCAGCAATGAAATCTGTGTCATCAGGCCCGTAGCGGAATAGTGAGTGGATGCAGGTACGGTGATTCTACGTGAACTACGTCACACAGAAAAAGAAACATCATAAGATATCACTAATACACGGAATGTAAACTTGACTACACATGAACTGAATTACAAAACAGAACAGGGTCTCAAATTTAGAAAACCAACTAGTGCTTGCTTATGGGGAAAGGTGCGTTGGGGTGCTTCATAAACCAGAGACTGAAATTAGCACAGATAACTTTCCATAAGCCAAATATGTAATAGACAAGACCTACTCCTTGCTCAACGAAATGGACCCAACACCACATATTCAACGCCTAGGAATATACCTGACTAGGAAGAATCTTAAAACCCATGGATATATATGTCTCCATAAGAGAATCAAGCGTGTGTACAGCGGCATAAACGCAGCAGTGAAAATCCGATAAATCCCATTATCAAAATAAATTTCAAAAAAAAATCATAAAGACAGTGAAATAGAGAGCAATTCTTAAATAATTCACTCAGGGCATGTGATGCAACCGGGATTTAACACATCTACACCCAGAGCTGGTTGAGACATAAGGCTGGACACTTCAGTCTGATAGCATTGGTGAGTTTCGGTGAGCAAATGCAGACCCTTTGAAGTCATACTGCATGGTACCCATTCCATGGGTCCCAACTCTCCAGGTTCAAGGGATTCTTCCTCCAGCTAAAACATGCATGGGAAACCAAGAGTATCGTCCACCATGTGATTGGGAAATGATTTAAAATGCATCTCAGTTTTCGTATCCTGGTCCTCGGGTTCACCATTCCAGATGCTTTACTAACACTCTCCCCGCTTGGAGAGTCAGTGCCTTTAACCTCCTCTTTGGCACAGCTTGCAATTTCTGTGCAAAATGAACAGGAATAGGGAGAACCAATGAGAGACTAGCTGTAGGTGTCTGCACGGGCAAATGTAACACTCATTGCCCACCAGGAAGAGGAATTAAACAAAGGCTCAGTGTGCCCTGCTGGAAACAGATTAGGGCCTGAAGCAATCCTGCGGTTTTGTGCCCAGCTCACAAGAAAGCGAGTTGAAGAAAGGAGCTCAGGGGCACTGTAATTCACAAACCTGCAGAGTTATAAATGACAGCTTTCCTCCAAAAATATATTGAAGTAAGCCTGCGAAGGGGACTTGAAAGCGGGGCAGAATTTCAGGAAAACGATTGCAGGGGGTAGACTGGAATTGCCCTGAAAGCATAGGAAAAGAGGCAGAACGTCGACAATGATGCACTTGGCCAAAAAGGGCGTATGCGTTTTTTCCTGAATATATTCAGGAAAAAACGCATACGCCCTTTTTGGCCAACCAAGCAAGCCTGTAAATGAAATCTGCACTACAATGAAGTCTCACTGCCCCCCTGGCAAAAGGGCCATCTGAAAAAAGTGTAAAATCCAGAAAGGTAGGACAGGATATGGAGAACAGGGAGCCTTGTTATGCTGATTGGCAGGATGTAAATTGCCAGCAGCCACCCTGGAGAAGTGTATGGTGTTTCCTGAAACACGAAAGAAACAAAGCAACACAGCCTATGGCACTTCCACTTATGGTCCTATAGCTTACGGAAATTAAAATCAAAAACAGACAACCACCCCAATATTTGAGACGGCTGTGTTCACAAGAAGCTCGTCTACAGTATCAGGTAAATATCCCAGAAAGCAAAAAATGGATAAAGAACTTGTGGCACGTACGTACAATGCAATATCACTCAGCAATGAAATCTGTGTCATCAGGCCCGTAGCGGCATAGTGAGTGGATGCAGGTACGGTGATTCTACGTGAACTACGTCACACAGAAAAAGAAACATCATAAGATATCACGAATACACGGAATGTAAACTTGACTACACATGAACTGAATTACAAAATAGAAAAGGGTCTCAAATTTAGAAAACCAACTAGTGCTTGCTTATGGGGAAAGGTGCCTTGGGGTGCTGCATAAAACCAGAGACTGAAATTAGCACAGATAACTTTCCATAAGCCCAATATGTAATAGACAAGTCCTACTCCTTGCTCAACGAAATGGACCCAACACCACATATTCAACGCCTAGGAATATACCTGACTAGGAAGAATCTTAAAACCCATGGATATATATGTCTCCGTAAGAGAATCAAGGGTGTGTACAGCGGCCGAAAGGCAGCAGTGAAAATCCGATAAATCCCATTATCAAAATAAATTTCGAAAACAAAACACAAAGACAGTGAAATAGAGAGCAATTCTTAAATAATTCACTCAGGGCATGTGATGCAACCGGGATTGACCACATCTACACCCAGAGCTGGTTGAGACATAAGGCTGGACACTTCAGGCTGATAGCATTGGTGAGTTTCGGTGAGCAAATGCACACCCTTTGAAGTCATACTGTATGGTACCTATTCCATGGGTCCCAACTCTTCAGGTTCAAGGGATTCTTCCTCCAGCTAAAACATGCATGTGAAACCCACAGTATGGTCCACCGTGTTATGGGGAAATGATTTAAAATGCATCTCAGTTTTCGTATCCTGGTCCTCGGGTTCACCATTCCAGATGATTTACTAACAGTCTCCCTGCTTGGAGAGTCAGTGCCTTTAACCTCCTGTTTGGCACAGCTTGCAATTTCTGTGCAAGATGAACAGGAATAGGGAGAACCAATGAGAGACTAGCTGTAGGTGTCTGCACGGGCAAATGTAACGCTCATTTCCCACCAGGAAGAGGAATTTACCAAAGGCTCAGCATGCCCTGCCCGAAACAGATTAGGGCCTGAAGCAATCCTGCGGTTTTGTGCCCAGTTCACAAGAAAGCGAGTTGAAGAAAGGAGCTCAGGGGCACTGTAATTCACAAACCTGCAGAGTTATAAATGACAGCTATCCTCCAAAAATATATTGAAGTAAGCCTGCGAAGGGGACTTGAAAGCGGGGCAGAATTTCAGGAAAACGATTGCAGGGGGTAGACTGGAATTGCCCTGAAAGCATAGGAAAAGAGGCAGAACGTCGTCAATGATGCACTTGGCCAAAAAGGGCGTATGCGTTTTTTCCTGAATATATTCAGGAAAAAACGCATACGCCCTTTTTGGCCAACCAAGCAAGCCTGTAAAGGAAATCTGCACTACAATGAAGTCTCACTGCCCCCCGGGCAAGAGGGCCATCTGAAAAAAGTGTAAAATCCAGAAAGGTAGGACAGGATATGGAGAACAGGGAGCCTTGTTATGCTGATTGGCAGGATGTAAATTGCCAGCAGCCAGCCTGGAGAAGTGTATGGTGTTTCCTGAAACACATAAGAAACAAAGCAACACAGTCTATGGCACTTCCACTTATGGTCCTATAGCTTACGGAAATTAAAATCAAAAACAGACAGCCACCCCAATATTTGGGACGGCTGTGTTCACAAGAAGCTCGTCTACAGTAACAGGTAAATATCCCAGAAAGCAAAATATGGATAAAGAAGTTGTGGCACGTACGTACAATGCAATATCACTCAGCAATGAAATCTGTGTCATCAGGCCCGTAGCGGCATATTGAGTGGATGCAGGTACGGTGATTCTACGTGAACTACGTCACACAGAAAAAGAAACATCATAAGATATCACTAATACACGGAATGTAAACTTGACTACACATGAACTGAATTACAAAACAGAACAGGGTCTCAAATTTAGAAAACCAACTAGTGCTTGCTTATGGGGAAAGGTGCGTTGGGGTGCTTCATAAAACCAGAGACTGAAATTAGCACAGATAACTTTCCATAAGCCAAATATGTAATAGACAAGACCTACTCCTTGCTCAACGAAATGGACCCAACACCACATATTCAACGCCTAGGAATATACCTGACTAGGAAGAATCTTAAAACCCATGGATATATATGTCTCCGTAAGAGAATCAAGCGTGTGTACAGCGGCATAAACGCAGCAGTGAAAATCCGATAAATCCCATTATCAAAATAAATTTCAAAAAAAAATCATAAAGACAGTGAAATAGAGAGCAATTCTTAAATAATTCACTCAGGGCATGTGATGCAACTGGGATTTAACACATCTACACCCAGAGCTGGTTGAGACATAAGGCTGGACACTTCAGGCTGATAGCATTGGTGAGTTTCGGTGAGCAAATGCAGACCCTTTGAAGTCATACTGCATGGTACCCATTCCATGGGTCCCAACTCTCCAGGTTCAAGGGATTCTTCCTCCAGCTAAAACATGCATGGGAAACCAAGAGTATCGTCCACCATGTGATTGGGAAATGATTTAAAATGCATCTCAGTTTTCGTATCCTGGTCCTCGGGTTCACCATTCCAGATGCTTTACTAACACTCTCCCTGCTTGGAGAGTCAGTGCCTTTAACCTCCTCTTTGGCACAGCTTGCAATTTCTGTGCAAAATGAACAGGAATAGGGAGAACCAATGAGAGACTAGCTGTAGGTGTCTGCACGGGCAAATGTAACGCTCATTGCCCACCAGGAAGAGGAATTAAACAAAGGCTCAGTGTGCCCTGCTGGAAACAGATTAGGGCCTGAAGCAATCCTGCGGTTTTGTGCCCAGCTCACAAGAAAGCGAGTTGAAATAAGGAGCTCAGGGGCACTGTAATTCACAAACCTGCAGAGTTATAAATGACAGCTTTCCTCCAAAAATATATTGAAGTAAGCCTGCGAAGGGGACTTGAAAGCGGGGCAGAATTTCAGGAAAACGATTGCAGGGGGTAGACTGGAATTGCCCTGAAAGCATAGGAAAAGAGGCAGAACGTCGACAATGATGCACTTGGCCAAAAAGGGCGTATGCGTTTTTTCCTGAATATATTCAGGAAAAAACGCATACGCCCTTTTTGGCCAACCAAGAAAGCCTGTAAAGGAAATCTGCACTACAATGAAGTCTCACTGCCCCCCGGGCAAGAGGGCCATCTGAAAAAAGTGTAAAATCCAGAAAGGTAGGACAGGATATGGAGAACAGGGAGCCTTGTTATGCTGATTGGCAGGATGTAAATTGCCAGCAGCCAGCCTGGAGAAGTGTATGGTGTTTCCTGAAACACGAAAGAAACAAAGCAACACAGCCTATGGCACTTCCACTTTTGGTCCTATAGCTTACGGAAATTAAAATCAAAAACAGACAGCCACCCCAATATTTGAGACGGCTGTGTTCACAAGAAGCTCGTCTACAGTATCAGGTAAATATCCCAGAAAGCAAAAAATGGATAAAGAACTTGTGGCACGTACGTACAATGCAATATCACTCAGCAATGAAATCTGTGTCATCAGGCCCATAGCGGCATAGTGAGTGGATGCAGGTACGGTGATTCTACGTGAACTACGTCACACAGAAAAAGAAACATCATAAGATATCACGAATACACGGAATGTAAACTTGACTACACATGAACTGAATTACAAAATAGAAAAGGGTCTCAAATTTAGAAAACCAACTAGTGCTTGCTTATGGGGAAAGGTGCCTTGGGGTGCTGCATAAAACCAGAGACTGAAATTAGCACAGATAACTTTCCATAAGCCCAATATGTAATAGACAAGACCTACTCCTTGCTCAACGAAATGGACCCAACACCACATATTCAACGCCTAGGAATATACCTGACTAGGAAGAATCTTAAAACCCATGGATATATATGTCTCCGTAAGAGAATCAAGGGTGTGTACAGCGGCCGAAAGGCAGCAGTGAAAATCCGATAAATCCCATTATCAAAATAAATTTCGAAAACAAAACACAAAGACAGTGAAATAGAGAGCAATTCTTAAATAATTCACTCAGGGCATGTGATGCAACCGGGATTGACCACATCTACACCCAGAGCTGGTTGAGACATAAGGCTGGACACTTCAGGCTGATAGCATTGGTGAGTTTAGGTGAGCAAATGCACACCCTTTGAAGTCATACTGTATGGTACCTATTCCATGGGTCCCAACTCTTCAGGTTCAAGGGATTCTTCCTCCAGCTAAAACATGCATGTGAAACCCACAGTATGGTCCACCGTGTTATGGGGAAATGATTTAAAATGCATCTCAGTTTTCGTATCCTGGTCCTCGGGTTCACCATTCCAGATGATTTACTAACAGTCTCCCTGCTTGGAGAGTCAGTGCCTTTAACCTCCTGTTTGGCACAGCTTGCAATTTCTGTGCAAGATGAACAGGAATAGGGAGAACCAATGAGAGACTAGCTGTAGGTGTCTGCACGGGCAAATGTAACGCTCATTTCCCACCAGGAAGAGGAATTTACCAAAGGCTCAGCATGCCCTGCCCGAAACAGATTAGGGCCTGAAGCAATCCTGCGGTTTTGTGCCCAGTTCACAAGAAAGCGAGTTGAAGAAAGGAGCTCAGGGGCACTGTAATTCACAAACCTGCAGAGTTATAAATGACAGCTATCCTCCAAAAATATATTGAAGTAAGCCTGCGAAGGGGACTTGAAAGCGGGGCAGAATTTCAGGAAAACGATTGCAGGGGGTAGACTGGAATTGCCCTGAAAGCATAGGAAAAGAGGCAGAACGTCGACAATGATGCACTTGGCCAAAAAGGGCGTATGCGTTTTTTCCTGAATATATTCAGGAAAAAACGCATACGCCCTTTTTGGCCAACCAAGCAAGCCTGTAAAGGAAATCTGCACTACAATGAAGTCTCACTGCCCCCCGGGCAAGAGGGCCATCTGAAAAAAGTGTAAAATCCAGAAAGGTAGGACAGTATATGGAGAACAGGGAGCCTTGTTATGCTGATTGGCAGGATGTAAATTGCCAGCAGCCTGCCTGGAGAAGTGTATGGTGTTTCCTGAAACACATAAGAAACAAAGCAACACAGTCTATGGCACTTCCACTTATGGTCCTATAGCTTACGGAAATTAAAATCAAAAACAGACAGCCACCCCAATATTTGGGACGGCTGTGTTCACAAGAAGCTCGTCTACAGTAACAGGTAAATATCCCAGAAAGCAAAATATGGATAAAGAAGTTGTGGCACGTACGTACAATGCAATATCACTCAGCAATGAAATCTGTGTCATCAGGCCCGTAGCGGCATAGTGAGTGGATGCAGGTACGGTGATTCTACGTGAACTACGTCACACAGAAAAAGAAACATCATAAGATATCACTAATACACGGAATGTAAACTTGACTACACATGAACTGAATTACAAAACAGAACAGGGTCTCAAATTTAGAAAACCAACTAGTGCTTGCTTATGGGGAAAGGTGCGTTGGGGTGCTTCATAAACCAGAGACTGAAATTAGCACAGATAACTTTCCATAAGCCAAATATGTAATAGACAAGACCTACTCCTTGCTCAACGAAATGGACCCAACACCACATATTCAACGCCTAGGAATATACCTGACTAGGAAGAATCTTAAAACCCATGGATATATATGTCTCCATAAGAGAATCAAGCGTGTGTACAGCGGCATAAACGCAGCAGTGAAAATCCGATAAATCCCATTATCAAAATAAATTTCAAAAAAAAATCATAAAGACAGTGAAATAGAGAGCAATTCTTAAATAATTCACTCAGGGCATGTGATGCAACCGGGATTTAACACATCTACACCCAGAGCTGGTTGAGACATAAGGCTGGACACTTCAGTCTGATAGCATTGGTGAGTTTCGGTGAGCAAATGCAGACCCTTTGAAGTCATACTGCATGGTACCCATTCCATGGGTCCCAACTCTCCAGGTTCAAGGGATTCTTCCTCCAGCTAAAACATGCATGGGAAACCAAGAGTATCGTCCACCATGTGATTGGGAAATGATTTAAAATGCATCTCAGTTTTCGTATCCTGGTCCTCGGGTTCACCATTCCAGATGCTTTACTAACACTCTCCCCGCTTGGAGAGTCAGTGCCTTTAACCTCCTCTTTGGCACAGCTTGCAATTTCTGTGCAAAATGAACAGGAATAGGGAGAACCAATGAGAGACTAGCTGTAGGTGTCTGCACGGGCAAATGTAACGCTCATTGCCCACCAGGAAGAGGAATTAAACAAAGGCTCAGTGTGCCCTGCTGGAAACAGATTAGGGCCTGAAGCAATCCTGCGGTTTTGTGCCCAGCTCACAAGAAAGCGAGTTGAAGAAAGGAGCTCAGGGGCACTGTAATTCACAAACCTGCAGAGTTATAAATGACAGCTTTCCTCCAAAAATATATTGAAGTAAGCCTGCGAAGGGGACTTGAAAGCGGGGCAGAATTTCAGGAAAACGATTGCAGGGGGTAGACTGGAATTGCCCTGAAAGCATAGGAAAAGAGGCAGAACGTCGACAATGATGCACTTGGCCAAAAAGGGCGTATGCGTTTTTTCCTGAATATATTCAGGAAAAAACGCATACGCCCTTTTTGGCCAACCAAGCAAGCCTGTAAATGAAATCTGCACTACAATGAAGTCTCACTGCCCCCCTGGCAAAAGGGCCATCTGAAAAAAGTGTAAAATCCAGAAAGGTAGGACAGGATATGGAGAACAGGGAGCCTTGTTATGCTGATTGGCAGGATGTAAATTGCCAGCAGCCACCCTGGAGAAGTGTATGGTGTTTCCTGAAACACGAAAGAAACAAAGCAACACAGCCTATGGCACTTCCACTTATGGTCCTATAGCTTACGGAAATTAAAATCAAAAACAGACAGCCACCCCAATATTTGAGACGGCTGTGTTCACAAGAAGCTCGTCTACAGTATCAGGTAAATATCCCAGAGAGCAAAAAATGGATAAAGAACTTGTGGCACGTACGTACAATGCAATATCACTCAGCAATGAAATCTGTGTCATCAGGCCCGTAGCGGCATAGTGAGTGGATGCAGGTACGGTGATTCTACGTGAACTACGTCACACAGAAAAAGAAACATCATAAGATATCACGAATACACGGAATGTAAACTTGACTACACATGAACTGAATTACAAAATAGAAAAGGGTCTCAAATTTAGAAAACCAACTAGTGCTTGCTTATGGGGAAAGGTGCCTTGGGGTGCTGCATAAAACCAGAGACTGAAATTAGCACAGATAACTTTCCATAAGCCCAATATGTAATAGACAAGACCTACTCCTTGCTCAACGAAATGGACCCAACACCACATATTCAACGCCTAGGAATATACCTGACTAGGAAGAATCTTAAAACCCATTGATATATATGTCTCCGTAAGAGAATCAAGGGTGTGTACAGCGGCCGAAAGGCAGCAGTGAAAATCCGATAAATCCCATTATCAAAATAAATTTCGAAAACAAAACACAAAGACAGTGAAATAGAGAGCAATTCTTAAATAATTCACTCAGGGCATGTGATGCAACCGGGATTGACCACATCTACACCCAGAGCTGGTTGAGACATAAGGCTGGACACTTCAGGCTGATAGCATTGGTGAGTTTAGGTGAGCAAATGCACACCCTTTGAAGTCATACTGTATGGTACCTATTCCATGGGTCCCAACTCTTCAGGTTCAAGGGATTCTTCCTCCAGCTAAAACATGCATGTGAAACCCACAGTATGGTCCACCGTGTTATGGGGAAATGATTTAAAATGCATCTCAGTTTTCGTATCCTGGTCCTCGGGTTCACCATTCCAGATGATTTACTAACAGTCTCCCTGCTTGGAGAGTCAGTGCCTTTAACCTCCTGTTTGGCACAGCTTGCAATTTCTGTGCAAGATGAACAGGAATAGGGAGAACCAATGAGAGACTAGCTGTAGGTGTCTGCACGGGCAAATGTAACGCTCATTTCCCACCAGGAAGAGGAATTTACCAAAGGCTCAGCATGCCCTGCCCGAAACAGATTAGGGCCTGAAGCAATCCTGCGGTTTTGTGCCCAGTTCACAAGAAAGCGAGTTGAAGAAAGGAGCTCAGGGGCACTGTAATTCACAAACCTGCAGAGTTATAAATGACAGCTATCCTCCAAAAATATATTGAAGTAAGCCTGCGAAGGGGACTTGAAAGCGGGGCAGAATTTCAGGAAAACGATTGCAGGGGGTAGACTGGAATTGCCCTGAAAGCATAGGAAAAGAGGCAGAACGTCGACAATGATGCACTTGGCCAAAAAGGGCGTATGCGTTTTTTCCTGAATATATTCAGGAAAAAACGCATACGCCCTTTTTGGCCAACCAAGCAAGCCTGTAAAGGAAATCTGCACTACAATGAAGTCTCACTGCCCCCCGGGCAAGAGGGCCATCTGAAAAAAGTGTAAAATCCAGAAAGGTAGGACAGGATATGGAGAACAGGGAGCCTTGTTATGCTGATTGGCAGGATGTAAATTGCCAGCAGCCAGCCTGGAGAAGTGTATGGTGTTTCCTGAAACACATAAGAAACAAAGCAACACAGTCTATGGCACTTCCACTTATGGTCCTATAGCTTACGGAAATTAAAATCAAAAACAGACAGCCACCCCAATATTTGGGACGGCTGTGTTCACAAGAAGCTCGTCTACAGTAACAGGTAAATATCCCAGAAAGCAAAATATGGATAAAGAAGTTGTGGCACGTACGTACAATGCAATATCACTCAGCAATGAAATCTGTGTCATCAGGCCCGTAGCGGCATAGTGAGTGGATGCAGGTACGGTGATTCTACGTGAACTACGTCACACAGAAAAAGAAACATCATAAGATATCACTAATACACGGAATGTAAACTTGACTACACATGAACTGAATTACAAAACAGAACAGGGTCTCAAATTTAGAAAACCAACTAGTGCTTGCTTATGGGGAAAGGTGCGTTGGGGTGCTTCATAAAACCAGAGACTGAAATTAGCACAGATAACTTTCCATAAGCCCAATATGTAATAGACAAGACCTACTCCTTGCTCAACGAAATGGACCCAACACCACATATTCAACGCCTAGGAATATACCTGACTAGGAAGAATCTTAAAACCCATGGATATATATGTCTCCGTAAGAGAATCAAGGGTGTGTACAGCGGCCGAAAGGCAGCAGTGAAAATCCGATAAATCCCATTATCAAAATAAATTTCGAAAACAAAACACAAAGACAGTGAAATAGAGAGCAATTCTTAAATAATTCACTCAGGGCATGTGATGCAACCGGGATTGACCACATCTACACCCAGAGCTGGTTGAGACATAAGGCTGGACACTTCAGGCTGATAGCATTGGTGAGTTTCGGTGAGCAAATGCAGACCCTTTGAAGTCATACTGCATGGTACCCATTCCATGGGTCCCAACTCTCCAGGTTCAAGGGATTCTTCCTCCAGCTAAAACATGCATGGGAAACCAAGAGTATCGTCCACCATGTGATTGGGAAATGATTTAAAATGCATCTCAGTTTTCGTATCCTGGTCCTCGGGTTCACCATTCCAGATGCTTTACTAACACTCTCCCCGCTTGGAGAGTCAGTGCCTTTAACCTCCTCTTTGGCACAGCTTGCAATTTCTGTGCAAAATGAACAGGAATAGGGAGAACCAATGAGAGACTAGCTGTAGGTGTCTGCACGGGCAAATGTAACGCTCATTGCCCACCAGGAAGAGGAATTAAACAAAGGCTCAGTGTGCCCTGCTGGAAACAGATTAGGGCCTGAAGCAATCCTGCGGTTTTGTGCCCAGCTCACAAGAAAGCGAGTTGAAGAAAGGAGCTCAGGGGCACTGTAATTCACAAACCTGCAGAGTTATAAATGACAGCTTTCCTCCAAAAATATATTGAAGTAAGCCTGCGAAGGGGACTTGAAAGCGGGGCAGAATTTCAGGAAAACGATTGCAGGGGGTAGACTGGAATTGCCCTGAAAGCATAGGAAAAGAGGCAGAACGTCGACAATGATGCACTTGGCCAAAAAGGGCGTATGCGTTTTTTCCTGAATATATTCAGGAAAAAACGCATACGCCCTTTTTGGCCAACCAAGCAAGCCTGTAAATGAAATCTGCACTACAATGAAGTCTCACTGCCCCCCTGGCAAAAGGGCCATCTGAAAAAAGTGTAAAATCCAGAAAGGTAGGACAGGATATGGAGAACAGGGAGCCTTGTTATGCTGATTGGCAGGATGTAAATTGCCAGCAGCCACCCTGGAGAAGTGTATGGTGTTTCCTGAAACACGAAAGAAACAAAGCAACACAGCCTATGGCACTTCCACTTATGGTCCTATAGCTTACGGAAATTAAAATCAAAAACAGACAGCCACCCCAATATTTGAGACGGCTGTGTTCACAAGAAGCTCGTCTACAGTATCAGGTAAATATCCCAGAAAGCAAAAAATGGATAAAGAACTTGTGGCACGTACGTACAATGCAATATCACTCAGCAATGAAATCTGTGTCATCAGGCCCATAGCGGCATAGTGAGTGGATGCAGGTACGGTGATTCTACGTGAACTACGTCACACAGAAAAAGAAACATCATAAGATATCACGAATACACGGAATGTAAACTTGACTACACATGAACTGAATTACAAAATAGAAAAGGGTCTCAAATTTAGAAAACCAACTAGTGCTTGCTTATGGGGAAAGGTGCCTTGGGGTGCTGCATAAAACCAGAGACTGAAATTAGCACAGATAACTTTCCATAAGCCCAATATGTAATAGACAAGACCTACTCCTTGCTCAACGAAATGGACCCAACACCACATATTCAACGCCTAGGAATATACCTGACTAGGAAGAATCTTAAAACCCATGGATATATATGTCTCCGTAAGAGAATCAAGGGTGTGTACAGCGGCCGAAAGGCAGCAGTGAAAATCCGATAAATCCCATTATCAAAATAAATTTCGAAAACAAAACACAAAGACAGTGAAATAGAGAGCAATTCTTAAATAATTCACTCAGGGCATGTGATGCAACCGGGATTGACCACATCTACACCCAGAGCTGGTTGAGACATAAGGCTGGACACTTCAGGCTGATAGCATTGGTGAGTTTAGGTGAGCAAATGCACACCCTTTGAAGTCATACTGTATGGTACCTATTCCATGGGTCCCAACTCTTCAGGTTCAAGGGATTCTTCCTCCAGCTAAAACATGCATGTGAAACCCACAGTATGGTCCACCGTGTTATGGGGAAATGATTTAAAATGCATCTCAGTTTTCGTATCCTGGTCCTCGGGTTCACCATTCCAGATGATTTACTAACAGTCTCCCTGCTTGGAGAGTCAGTGCCTTTAACCTCCTGTTTGGCACAGCTTGCAATTTCTGTGCAAGATGAACAGGAATAGGGAGAACCAATGAGAGACTAGCTGTAGGTGTCTGCACGGGCAAATGTAACGCTCATTTCCCACCAGGAAGAGGAATTTACCAAAGGCTCAGCATGCCCTGCCCGAAACAGATTAGGGCCTGAAGCAATCCTGCGGTTTTGTGCCCAGTTCACAAGAAAGCGAGTTGAAGAAAGGAGCTCAGGGGCACTGTAATTCACAAACCTGCAGAGTTATAAATGACAGCTATCCTCCAAAAATATATTGAAGTAAGCCTGCGAAGGGGACTTGAAAGCGGGGCAGAATTTCAGGAAAACGATTGCAGGGGGTAGACTGGAATTGCCCTGAAAGCATAGGAAAAGAGGCAGAACGTCGACAATGATGCACTTGGCCAAAAAGGGCGTATGCGTTTTTTCCTGAATATATTCAGGAAAAAACGCATACGCCCTTTTTGGCCAACCAAGCAAGCCTGTAAAGGAAATCTGCACTACAATGAAGTCTCACTGCCCCCCGGGCAAGAGGGCCATCTGAAAAAAGTGTAAAATCCAGAAAGGTAGGACAGGATATGGAGAACAGGGAGCCTTGTTATGCTGATTGGCAGGATGTAAATTGCCAGCAGCCAGCCTGGAGAAGTGTATGGTGTTTCCTGAAACACATAAGAAACAAAGCAACACAGTCTATGGCACTTCCACTTATGGTCCTATAGCTTACGGAAATTAAAATCAAAAACAGACAGCCACCCCAATATTTGGGACGGCTGTGTTCACAAGAAGCTCGTCTACAGTAACAGGTAAATATCCCAGAAAGCAAAATATGGATAAAGAAGTTGTGGCACGTACGTACAATGCAATATCACTCAGCAATGAAATCTGTGTCATCAGGCCCGTAGCGGCATACTGAGTGGATGCAGGTACGGTGATTCTACGTGAACTACGTCACACAGAAAAAGAAACATCATAAGATATCACTAATACACGGAATGTAAACTTGACTACACATGAACTGAATTACAAAACAGAACAGGGTCTCAAATTTAGAAAACCAACTAGTGCTTGCTTATGGGGAAAGGTGCGTTGGGGTGCTTCATAAAACCAGAGACTGAAATTAGCACAGATAACTTTCCATAAGCCCAATATGTAATAGACAAGACCTACTCCTTGCTCAACGAAATGGACCCAACACCACATATTCAACGCCTAGGAATATACCTGACTAGGAAGAATCTTAAAACCCATGGATATATATGTCTCCGTAAGAGAATCAAGGGTGTGTACAGCGGCCGAAAGGCAGCAGTGAAAATCCGATAAATCCCATTATCAAAATAAATTTCGAAAACAAAACACAAAGACAGTGAAATAGAGAGCAATTCTTAAATAATTCACTCAGGGCATGTGATGCAACCGGGATTGACCACATCTACACCCAGAGCTGGTTGAGACATAAGGCTGGACACTTCAGGCTGATAGCATTGGTGAGTTTAGGTGAGCAAATGCACACCCTTTGAAGTCATACTGTATGGTACCTATTCCATGGGTCCCAACTCTTCAGGTTCAAGGGATTCTTCCTCCAGCTAAAACATGCATGTGAAACCCACAGTATGGTCCACCGTGTTATGGGGAAATGATTTAAAATGCATCTCAGTTTTCGTATCCTGGTCCTCGGGTTCACCATTCCAGATGATTTACTAACAGTCTCCCTGCTTGGAGAGTCAGTGCCTTTAACCTCCTGTTTGGCACAGCTTGCAATTTCTGTGCAAGATGAACAGGAATAGGGAGAACCAATGAGAGACTAGCTGTAGGTGTCTGCACGGGCAAATGTAACGCTCATTTCCCACCAGGAAGAGGAATTTACCAAAGGCTCAGCATGCCCTGCCCGAAACAGATTAGGGCCTGAAGCAATCCTGCGGTTTTGTGCCCAGTTCACAAGAAAGCGAGTTGAAGAAAGGAGCTCAGGGGCACTGTAATTCACAAACCTGCAGAGTTATAAATGACAGCTATCCTCCAAAAATATATTGAAGTAAGCCTGCGAAGGGGACTTGAAAGCGGGGCAGAATTTCAGGAAAACGATTGCAGGGGGTAGACTGGAATTGCCCTGAAAGCATAGGAAAAGAGGCAGAACGTCGACAATGATGCACTTGGCCAAAAAGGGCGTATGCGTTTTTTCCTGAATATATTCAGGAAAAAACGCATACGCCCTTTTTGGCCAACCAAGCAAGCCTGTAAAGGAAATCTGCACTACAATGAAGTCTCACTGCCCCCCGGGCAAGAGGGCCATCTGAAAAAAGTGTAAAATCCAGAAAGGTAGGACAGGATATGGAGAACAGGGAGCCTTGTTATGCTGATTGGCAGGATGTAAATTGCCAGCAGCCAGCCTGGAGAAGTGTATGGTGTTTCCTGAAACACATAAGAAACAAAGCAACACAGTCTATGGCACTTCCACTTATGGTCCTATAGCTTACGGAAATTAAAATCAAAAACAGACAGCCACCCCAATATTTGGGACGGCTGTGTTCACAAGAAGCTCGTCTACAGTAACAGGTAAATATCCCAGAAAGCAAAATATGGATAAAGAAGTTGTGGCACGTACGTACAATGCAATATCACTCAGCAATGAAATCTGTGTCATCAGGCCCGTAGCGGCATAGTGAGTGGATGCAGGTACGGTGATTCTACGTGAACTACGTCACACAGAAAAAGAAACATCATAAGATATCACTAATACACGGAATGTAAACTTGACTACACATGAACTGAATTACAAAACAGAACAGGGTCTCAAATTTAGAAAACCAACTAGTGCTTGCTTATGGGGAAAGGTGCGTTGGGGTGCTTCATAAAACCAGAGACTGAAATTAGCACAGATAACTTTCCATAAGCCAAATATGTAATAGACAAGACCTACTCCTTGCTCAACGAAATGGACCCAACACCACATATTCAACGCCTAGGAATATACCTGACTAGGAAGAATCTTAAAACCCATGGATATATATGTCTCCGTAAGAGAATCAAGCGTGTGTACAGCGGCATAAACGCAGCAGTGAAAATCCGATAAATCCCATTATCAAAATAAATTTCAAAAAAAAATCATAAAGACAGTGAAATAGAGAGCAATTCTTAAATAATTCACTCAGGGCATGTGATGCAACCGGGATTTAACACATCTACACCCAGAGCTGGTTGAGACATAAGGCTGGACACTTCAGGCTGATAGCATTGGTGAGTTTCGGTGAGCAAATGCAGACCCTTTGAAGTCATACTGCATGGTACCCATTCCATGGGTCCCAACTCTCCAGGTTCAAGGGATTCTTCCTCCAGCTAAAACATGCATGGGAAACCAAGAGTATCGTCCACCATGTGATTGGGAAATGATTTAAAATGCATCTCAGTTTTCGTATCCTGGTCCTCGGGTTCACCATTCCAGATGCTTTACTAACACTCTCCCCGCTTGGAGAGTCAGTGCCTTTAACCTCCTCTTTGGCACAGCTTGCAATTTCTGTGCAAAATGAACAGGAATAGGGAGAACCAATGAGAGACTAGCTGTAGGTGTCTGCACGGGCAAATGTAACGCTCATTGCCCACCAGGAAGAGGAATTAAACAAAGGCTCAGTGTGCCCTGCTGGAAACAGATTAGGGCCTGAAGCAATCCTGCGGTTTTGTGCCCAGCTCACAAGAAAGCGAGTTGAAGAAAGGAGCTCAGGGGCACTGTAATTCACAAACCTGCAGAGTTATAAATGACAGCTTTCCTCCAAAAATATATTGAAGTAAGCCTGCGAAGGGGACTTGAAAGCGGGGCAGAATTTCAGGAAAACGATTGCAGGGGGTAGACTGGAATTGCCCTGAAAGCATAGGAAAAGAGGCAGAACGTCGACAATGATGCACTTGGCCAAAAAGGGCGTATGCGTTTTTTCCTGAATATATTCAGGAAAAAACGCATACGCCCTTTTTGGCCAACCAAGCAAGCCTGTAAATGAAATCTGCACTACAATGAAGTCTCACTGCCCCCCTGGCAAAAGGGCCATCTGAAAAAAGTGTAAAATCCAGAAAGGTAGGACAGGATATGGAGAACAGGGAGCCTTGTTATGCTGATTGGCAGGATGTAAATTGCCAGCAGCCACCCTGGAGAAGTGTATGGTGTTTCCTGAAACACGAAAGAAACAAAGCAACACAGCCTATGGCACTTCCACTTATGGTCCTATAGCTTACGGAAATTAAAATCAAAAACAGACAGCCACCCCAATATTTGAGACGGCTGTGTTCACAAGAAGCTCGTCTACAGTATCAGGTAAATATCCCAGAAAGCAAAAAATGGATAAAGAACTTGTGGCACGTACGTACAATGCAATATCACTCAGCAATGAAATCTGTGTCATCAGGCCCATAGCGGCATAGTGAGTGGATGCAGGTACGGTGATTCTACGTGAACTACGTCACACAGAAAAAGAAACATCATAAGATATCACGAATACACGGAATGTAAACTTGACTACACATGAACTGAATTACAAAATAGAAAAGGGTCTCAAATTTAGAAAACCAACTAGTGCTTGCTTATGGGGAAAGGTGCCTTGGGGTGCTGCATAAAACCAGAGACTGAAATTAGCACAGATAACTTTCCATAAGCCCAATATGTAATAGACAAGACCTACTCCTTGCTCAACGAAATGGACCCAACACCACATATTCAACGCCTAGGAATATACCTGACTAGGAAGAATCTTAAAACCCATGGATATATATGTCTCCGTAAGAGAATCAAGGGTGTGTACAGCGGCCGAAAGGCAGCAGTGAAAATCCGATAAATCCCATTATCAAAATAAATTTCGAAAACAAAACACAAAGACAGTGAAATAGAGAGCAATTCTTAAATAATTCACTCAGGGCATGTGATGCAACCGGGATTGACCACATCTACACCCAGAGCTGGTTGAGACATAAGGCTGGACACTTCAGGCTGATAGCATTGGTGAGTTTAGGTGAGCAAATGCACACCCTTTGAAGTCATACTGTATGGTACCTATTCCATGGGTCCCAACTCTTCAGGTTCAAGGGATTCTTCCTCCAGCTAAAACATGCATGTGAAACCCACAGTATGGTCCACCGTGTTATGGGGAAATGATTTAAAATGCATCTCAGTTTTCGTATCCTGGTCCTCGGGTTCACCATTCCAGATGATTTACTAACAGTCTCCCTGCTTGGAGAGTCAGTGCCTTTAACCTCCTGTTTGGCACAGCTTGCAATTTCTGTGCAAGATGAACAGGAATAGGGAGAACCAATGAGAGACTAGCTGTAGGTGTCTGCACGGGCAAATGTAACGCTCATTTCCCACCAGGAAGAGGAATTTACCAAAGGCTCAGCATGCCCTGCCCGAAACAGATTAGGGCCTGAAGCAATCCTGCGGTTTTGTGCCCAGTTCACAAGAAAGCGAGTTGAAGAAAGGAGCTCAGGGGCACTGTAATTCACAAACCTGCAGAGTTATAAATGACAGCTATCCTCCAAAAATATATTGAAGTAAGCCTGCGAAGGGGACTTGAAAGCGGGGCAGAATTTCTGGAAAACGATTGCAGGGGGTAGACTGGAACTGCCCTGAAAGCATAGGAAAAGAGGCAGAACGTCGACAATGATGCACTTGGCCAAAAAGGGCGTATGCGTTTTTTCCTGAATATATTCAGGAAAAAACGCATACGCCCTTTTTGGCCAACCAAGCAAGCCTGTAAAGGAAATCTGCACTACAATGAAGTCTCACTGCCCCCCGGGCAAGAGGGCCATCTGAAAAAAGTGTAAAATCCAGAAAGGTAGGACAGGATATGGAGAACAGGGAGCCTTGTTATGCTGATTGGCAGGATGTAAATTGCCAGCAGCCAGCCTGGAGAAGTGTATGGTGTTTCCTGAAACACATAAGAAACAAAGCAACACAGTCTATGGCACTTCCACTTATGGTCCTATAGCTTACGGAAATTAAAATCAAAAACAGACAGCCACCCCAATATTTGGGACGGCTGTGTTCACAAGAAGCTCGTCTACAGTAACAGGTAAATATCCCAGAAAGCAAAATATGGATAAAGAAGTTGTGGCACGTACGTACAATGCAATATCACTCAGCAATGAAATCTGTGTCATCAGGCCCGTAGCGGCATAGTGAGTGGATGCAGGTACGGTGATTCTACGTGAACTACGTCACACAGAAAAAGAAACATCATAAGATATCACTAATACACGGAATGTAAACTTGACTACACATGAACTGAATTACAAAACAGAACAGGGTCTCAAATTTAGAAAACCAACTAGTGCTTGCTTATGGGGAAAGGTGCGTTGGGGTGCTTCATAAAACCAGAGACTGAAATTAGCACAGATAACTTTCCATAAGCCAAATATGTAATAGACAAGACCTACTCCTTGCTCAACGAAATGGACCCAACACCACATATTCAACGCCTAGGAATATACCTGACTAGGAAGAATCTTAAAACCCATGGATATATATGTCTCCGTAAGAGAATCAAGCGTGTGTACAGCGGCATAAACGCAGCAGTGAAAATCCGATAAATCCCATTATCAAAATAAATTTCAAAAAAAAATCATAAAGACAGTGAAATAGAGAGCAATTCTTAAATAATTCACTCAGGGCATGTGATGCAACCGGGATTTAACACATCTACACCCAGAGCTGGTTGAGACATAAGGCTGGACACTCCAGGCTGATAGCATTGGTGAGTTTCGGTGAGCAAATGCAGACCCTTTGAAGTCATACTGCATGGTACCCATTCCATGGGTCCCAACTCTCCAGGTTCAAGGGATTCTTCCTCCAGCTAAAACATGCATGGGAAACCAAGAGTATCATCCACCATGTGATTGGGAAATGATTTAAAATGCATCTCAGTTTTCGTATCCTGGTCCTCGGGTTCACCATTCCAGATGCTTTACTAACACTCTCCCCGCTTGGAGAGTCAGTGCCTTTAACCTCCTCTTTGGCACAGCTTGCAATTTCTGTGCAAAATGAACAGGAATAGGGAGAACCAATGAGAGACTAGCTGTAGGTGTCTGCACGGGCAAATGTAACGCTCATTGCCAACCAGGAAGAGGAATTAAACAAAGGCTCAGTGTGCCCTGCTGGAAACAGATTAGGGCCTGAAGCAATCCTGCGGTTTTGTGCCCAGCTCACAAGAAAGCGAGTTGAAGAAAGGAGCTCAGGGGCACTGTAATTCACAAACCTGCAGAGTTATAAATGACAGCTTTCCTCCAAAAATATATTGAAGTAAGCCTGCGAAGGGGACTTGAAAGCGGGGCAGAATTTCAGGAAAACGATTGCAGGGGGTAGACTGGAATTGCCCTGAAAGCATAGGAAAAGAGGCAGAACGTCGACAATGATGCACTTGGCCAAAAAGGGCGTATGCGTTTTTTCCTGAATATATTCAGGAAAAAACGCATACGCCCTTTTTGGCCAACCAAGCAAGCCTGTAAATGAAATCTGCACTACAATGAAGTCTCACTGCCCCCCTGGCAAAAGGGCCATCTGAAAAAAGTGTAAAATCCAGAAAGGTAGGACAGGATATGGAGAACAGGGAGCCTTGTTATGCTGATTGGCAGGATGTAAATTGCCAGCAGCCACCCTGGAGAAGTGTATGGTGTTTCCTGAAACACGAAAGAAACAAAGCAACACAGCCTATGGCACTTCCACTTATGGTCCTATAGCTTACGGAAATTAAAATCAAAAACAGACAGCCACCCCAATATTTGAGACGGCTGTGTTCACAAGAAGCTCGTCTACAGTATCAGGTAAATATCCCAGAAAGCAAAAAATGGATAAAGAACTTGTGGCACGTACGTACAATGCAATATCACTCAGCAATGAAATCTGTGTCATCAGGCCCATAGCGGCATAGTGAGTGGATGCAGGTACGGTGATTCTACGTGAACTACGTCACACAGAAAAAGAAACATCATAAGATATCACGAATACACGGAATGTAAACTTGACTACACATGAACTGAATTACAAAATAGAAAAGGGTCTCAAATTTAGAAAACCAACTAGTGCTTGCTTATGGGGAAAGGTGCCTTGGGGTGCTGCATAAAACCAGAGACTGAAATTAGCACAGATAACTTTCCATAAGCCCAATATGTAATAGACAAGACCTACTCCTTGCTCAACGAAATGGACCCAACACCACATATTCAACGCCTAGGAATATACCTGACTAGGAAGAATCTTAAAACCCATGGATATATATGTCTCCGTAAGAGAATCAAGGGTGTGTACAGCGGCCGAAAGGCAGCAGTGAAAATCCGATAAATCCCATTATCAAAATAAATTTCGAAAACAAAACACAAAGACAGTGAAATAGAGAGCAATTCTTAAATAATTCACTCAGGGCATGTGATGCAACCGGGATTGACCACATCTACACCCAGAGCTGGTTGAGACATAAGGCTGGACACTTCAGGCTGATAGCATTGGTGAGTTTAGGTGAGCAAATGCACACCCTTTGAAGTCATACTGTATGGTACCTATTCCATGGGTCCCAACTCTTCAGGTTCAAGGGATTCTTCCTCCAGCTAAAACATGCATGTGAAACCCACAGTATGGTCCACCGTGTTATGGGGAAATGATTTAAAATGCATCTCAGTTTTCGTATCCTGGTCCTCGGGTTCACCATTCCAGATGATTTACTAACAGTCTCCCTGCTTGGAGAGTCAGTGCCTTTAACCTCCTGTTTGGCACAGCTTGCAATTTCTGTGCAAGATGAACAGGAATAGGGAGAACCAATGAGAGACTAGCTGTAGGTGTCTGCACGGGCAAATGTAACGCTCATTTCCCACCAGGAAGAGGAATTTACCAAAGGCTCAGCATGCCCTGCCCGAAACAGATTAGGGCCTGAAGCAATCCTGCGGTTTTGTGCCCAGTTCACAAGAAAGCGAGTTGAAGAAAGGAGCTCAGGGGCACTGTAATTCACAAACCTGCAGAGTTATAAATGACAGCTATCCTCCAAAAATATATTGAAGTAAGCCTGCGAAGGGGACTTGAAAGCGGGGCAGAATTTCAGGAAAACGATTGCAGGGGGTAGACTGGAATTGCCCTGAAAGCATAGGAAAAGAGGCAGAACGTCGACAATGATGCACTTGGCCAAAAAGGGTGTATGCGTTTTTTCCTGAATATATTCAGGAAAAAACGCATACGCCCTTTTTGGCCAACCAAGCAAGCCTGTAAAGGAAATCTGCACTACAATGAAGTCTCACTGCCCCCCGGGCAAGAGGGCCATCTGAAAATAGTGTAAAATCCAGAAAGGTAGGACAGGATATGGAGAACAGGGAGCCTTGTTATGCTGATTGGCAGGATGTAAATTGCCAGCAGCCAGCCTGGAGAAGTGTATGGTGTTTCCTGAAACACATAAGAAACAAAGCAACACAGTCTATGGCACTTCCACTTATGGTCCTATAGCTTACGGAAATTAAAATCAAAAACAGACAGCCACCCCAATATTTGGGACGGCTGTGTTCACAAGAAGCTCGTCTACAGTAACAGGTAAATATCCCAGAAAGCAAAATATGGATAAAGAAGTTGTGGCACGTACGTACAATGCAATATCACTCAGCAATGAAATCTGTGTCATCAGGCCCGTAGCGGCATAGTGAGTGGATGCAGGTACGGTGATTCTACGTGAACTACGTCACACAGAAAAAGAAACATCATAAGATATCACTAATACACGGAATGTAAACTTGACTACACATGAACTGAATTACAAAACAGAACAGGGTCTCAAATTTAGAAAACCAACTAGTGCTTGCTTATGGGGAAAGGTGCGTTGGGGTGCTTCATAAAACCAGAGACTGAAATTAGCACAGATAACTTTCCATAAGCCAAATATGTAATAGACAAGACCTACTCCTTGCTCAACGAAATGGACCCAACACCACATATTCAACGCCTAGGAATATACCTGACTAGGAAGAATCTTAAAACCCATGGATATATATGTCTCCGTAAGAGAATCAAGCGTGTGTACAGCGGCATAAACGCAGCAGTGAAAATCCGATAAATCCCATTATCAAAATAAATTTCAAAAAAAATCATAAAGACAGTGAAATAGAGAGCAATTCTTAAATAATTCACTCAGGGCATGTGATGCAACCGGGATTTAACACATCTACACCCAGAGCTGGTTGAGACATAAGGCTGGACACTTCAGGCTGATAGCATTGGTGAGTTTCGGTGAGCAAATGCAGACCCTTTGAAGTCATACTGCATGGTACCCATTCCATGGGTCCCAACTCTCCAGGTTCAAGGGATTCTTCCTCCAGCTAAAACATGCATGGGAAACCAAGAGTATCGTCCACCATGTGATTGGGAAATGATTTAAAATGCATCTCAGTTTTCGTATCCTGGTCCTCGGGTTCACCATTCCAGATGCTTTACTAACACTCTCCCCGCTTGGAGAGTCAGTGCCTTTAACCTCCTCTTTGGCACAGCTTGCAATTTCTGTGCAAAATGAACAGGAATAGGGAGAACCAATGAGAGACTAGCTGTAGGTGTCTGCACGGGCAAATGTAACGCTCATTGCCCACCAGGAAGAGGAATTAAACAAAGGCTCAGTGTGCCCTGCTGGAAACAGATTAGGGCCTGAAGCAATCCTGCGGTTTTGTGCCCAGCTCACAAGAAAGCGAGTTGAAGAAAGGAGCTCAGGGGCACTGTAATTCACAAACCTGCAGAGTTATAAATGACAGCTTTCCTCCAAAAATATATTGAAGTAAGCCTGCGAAGGGGACTTGAAAGCGGGGCAGAATTTCAGGAAAACGATTGCAGGGGGTAGACTGGAATTGCCCTGAAAGCATAGGAAAAGAGGCAGAACGTCGACAATGATGCACTTGGCCAAAATGGGCGTATGCGTTTTTTCCTGAATATATTCAGGAAAAAACGCATACGCCCTTTTTGGCCAACCAAGCAAGCCTGTAAATGAAATCTGCACTACAATGAAGTCTCACTGCCCCCCTGGCAAAAGGGCCATCTGAAAAAAGTGTAAAATCCAGAAAGGTAGGACAGGATATGGAGAACAGGGAGCCTTGTTATGCTGATTGGCAGGATGTAAATTGCCAGCAGCCACCCTGGAGAAGTGTATGGTGTTTCCTGAAACACGAAAGAAACAAAGCAACACAGCCTATGGCACTTCCACTTATGGTCCTATAGCTTACGGAAATTAAAATCAAAAACAGACAGCCACCCCAATATTTGAGACGGCTGTGTTCACAAGAAGCTCGTCTACAGTATCAGGTAAATATCCCAGAAAGCAAAAAATGGATAAAGAACTTGTGGCACGTACGTACAATGCAATATCACTCAGCAATGAAATCTGTGTCATCAGGCCCATAGCGGCATAGTGAGTGGATGCAGGTACGGTGATTCTACGTGAACTACGTCACACAGAAAAAGAAACATCATAAGATATCACGAATACACGGAATGTAAACTTGACTACACATGAACTGAATTACAAAATAGAAAAGGGTCTCAAATTTAGAAAACCAACTAGTGCTTGCTTATGGGGAAAGGTGCCTTGGGGTGCTGCATAAAACCAGAGACTGAAATTAGCACAGATAACTTTCCATAAGCCCAATATGTAATAGACAAGACCTACTCCTTGCTCAACGAAATGGACCCAACACCACATATTCAACGCCTAGGAATATACCTGACTAGGAAGAATCTTAAAACCCATGGATATATATGTCTCCGTAAGAGAATCAAGGGTGTGTACAGCGGCCGAAAGGCAGCAGTGAAAATCCGATAAATCCCATTATCAAAATAAATTTCGAAAACAAAACACAAAGACAGTGAAATAGGGAGCAATTCTTAAATAATTCACTCAGGGCATGTGATGCAACCGGGATTGACCACATCTACACCCAGAGCTGGTTGAGACATAAGGCTGGACACTTCAGGCTGATAGCATTGGTGAGTTTAGGTGAGCAAATGCACACCCTTTGAAGTCATACTGTATGGTACCTATTCCATGGGTCCCAACTCTTCAGGTTCAAGGGATTCTTCCTCCAGCTAAAACATGCATGTGAAACCCACAGTATGGTCCACCGTGTTATGGGGAAATGATTTAAAATGCATCTCAGTTTTCGTATCCTGGTCCTCGGGTTCACCATTCCAGATGATTTACTAACAGTCTCCCTGCTTGGAGAGTCAGTGCCTTTAACCTCCTGTTTGGCACAGCTTGCAATTTCTGTGCAAGATGAACAGGAATAGGGAGAACCAATGAGAGACTAGCTGTAGGTGTCTGCACGGGCAAATGTAACGCTCATTTCCCACCAGGAAGAGGAATTTACCAAAGGCTCAGCATGCCCTGCCCGAAACAGATTAGGGCCTGAAGCAATCCTGCGGTTTTGTGCCCAGTTCACAAGAAAGCGAGTTGAAGAAAGGAGCTCAGGGGCACTGTAATTCACAAACCTGCAGAGTTATAAATGACAGCTATCCTCCAAAAATATATTGAAGTAAGCCTGCGAAGGGGACTTGAAAGCGGGGCAGAATTTCAGGAAAACGATTGCAGGGGGTAGACTGGAATTGCCCTGAAAGCATAGGAAAAGAGGCAGAACGTCGACAATGATGCACTTGGCCAAAAAGGGCGTATGCGTTTTTTCCTGAATATATTCAGGAAAAAACGCATACACACTTTTTGGCCAACCAAGCAAGCCTGTAAAGGAAATCTGCACTACAATGAAGTCTCACTGCCCCCCGGGCAAGAGGGCCATCTGAAAAAAGTGTAAAATCCAGAAAGGTAGGACAGGATATGGAGAACAGGGAGCCTTGTTATGCTGATTGGCAGGATGTAAATTGCCAGCAGCCAGCCTGGAGAAGTGTATGGTGTTTCCTGAAACACATAAGAAACAAAGCAACACAGTCTATGGCACTTCCACTTATGGTCCTATAGCTTACGGAAATTAAAATCAAAAACAGACAGCCACCCCAATATTTGGGACGGCTGTGTTCACAAGAAGCTCGTCTACAGTAACAGGTAAATATCCCAGAAAGCAAAATATGGATAAAGAAGTTGTGGCACGTACGTACAATGCAATATCACTCAGCAATGAAATCTGTGTCATCAGGCCCGTAGCGGCATAGTGAGTGGATGCAGGTACGGTGATTCTACGTGAACTACGTCACACAGAAAAAGAAACATCATAAGATATCACTAATACACGGAATGTAAACTTGACTACACATGAACTGAATTACAAAACAGAACAGGGTCTCAAATTTAGAAAACCAACTAGTGCTTGCTTATGGGGAAAGGTGCGTTGGGGTGCTTCATAAAACCAGAGACTGAAATTAGCACAGATAACTTTCCATAAGCCAAATATGTAATAGACAAGACCTACTCCTTGCTCAACGAAATGGACCCAACACCACATATTCAACGCCTAGGAATATACCTGACTAGGAAGAATCTTAAAACCCATGGATATATATGTCTCCGTAAGAGAATCAAGCGTGTGTACAGCGGCATAAACGCAGCAGTGAAAATCCGATAAATCCCATTATCAAAATAAATTTCAAAAAAAAATCATAAAGACAGTGAAATAGAGAGCAATTCTTAAATAATTCACTCAGGGCATGTGATGCAACCGGGATTTAACACATCTACACCCAGAGCTGGTTGAGACATAAGGCTGGACACTTCAGGCTGATAGCATTGGTGAGTTTCGGTGAGCAAATGCAGACCCTTTGAAGTCATACTGCATGGTACCCATTCCATGGGTCCCAACTCTCCAGGTTCAAGGGATTCTTCCTCCAGCTAAAACATGCATGGGAAACCAAGAGTATCGTCCACCATGTGATTGGGAAATGATTTAAAATGCATCTCAGTTTTCGTATCCTGGTCCTCGGGTTCACCATTCCAGATGCTTTACTAACACTCTCCCCGCTTGGAGAGTCAGTTCCTTTAACCTCCTCTTTGGCACAGCTTGCAATTTCTGTGCAAAATGAACAGGAATAGGGAGAACCAATGAGAGACTAGCTGTAGGTGTCTGCACGGGCAAATGTAACGCTCATTGCCCACCAGGAAGAGGAATTAACCAAAGGCTCAGCGTGCCCTGCCGGAAACAGATTAGGGCCTGAAGCAATCCTGCGGTTTTGTGCCCAGCTCACAAGAAAGCGAGTTGAAGAAAGGAGCTCAGGGGCACTGTAATTCACAAACCTGCAGAGTTATAAATGACAGCTATCCTCCAAAAATATATTGAAGTAAGCCTGCGAAGGGGAGTTGAAAGCGGGGCAGAATTTCAGGAAAACGATTGCAGGGGGTAGACTGGAATTGCCCTGAAAGCATAGGAAAAGAGGCAGAATGTCGACAATGATGCACTTGGCCAAAAAGGGCGTATGCGTTTTTTCCTGAATATATTCAGGAAAAAACGCATACGCCCTTTTTGGCCAACCAAGCAAGCCTGTAAATGAAATCTGCACTACAATGAAGTCTCACTGCCCCCCTGGCAAAAGGGCCATCTGAAAAAAGTGTAAAATCCAGAAAGGTAGGACAGGATATGGAGAACAGGGAGCCTTGTTATGCTGATTGGCAGGATGTAAATTGCCAGCAGCCACCCTGGAGAAGTGTATGGTGTTTCCTGAAACACGAAAGAAACAAAGCAACACAGTCTATGGCACTTCCACTTATGGTCCTATAGCTTACGGAAATTAAAATCAAAAACAGACAGCCACCCCAATATTTGAGACGGCTGTGTTCACAAGAAGCTCGTCTACAGTATCAGGTAAATATCCCAGAAAGCAAAAAATGGATAAAGAACTTGTGGCACGTACGTACAATGCAATATCACTCAGCAATGAAATCTGTGTCATCAGGCCCATAGCGGCATAGTGAGTGGATGCAGGTACGGTGATTCTACGTGAACTACGTCACACAGAAAAAGAAACATCATAAGATATCACGAATACACGGAATGTAAACTTGACTACACATGAACTGAATTACAAAATAGAAAAGGGTCTCAAATTTAGAAAACCAACTAGTGCTTGCTTATGGGGAAAGGTGCCTTGGGGTGCTGCATAAAACCAGAGACTGAAATTAGCACAGATAACTTTCCATAAGCCCAATATGTAATAGACAAGACCTACTCCTTGCTCAACGAAATGGACCCAACACCACATATTCAACGCCTAGGAATATACCTGACTAGGAAGAATCTTAAAACCCATGGATATATATGTCTCCGTAAGAGAATCAAGGGTGTGTACAGCGGCCGAAAGGCAGCAGTGAAAATCCGATAAATCCCATTATCAAAATAAATTTCGAAAACAAAACACAAAGACAGTGAAATAGAGAGCAATTCTTAAATAATTCACTCAGGGCATGTGATGCAACCGGGATTGACCACATCTACACCCAGAGCTGGTTGAGACATAAGGCTGGACACTTCAGGCTGATAGCATTGGTGAGTTTAGGTGAGCAAATGCACACCCTTTGAAGTCATACTGTATGGTACCTATTCCATGGGTCCCAACTCTTCAGGTTCAAGGGATTCTTCCTCCAGCTAAAACATGCATGTGAAACCCACAGTATGGTCCACCGTGTTATGGGGAAATGATTTAAAATGCATCTCAGTTTTCGTATCCTGGTCCTCGGGTTCACCATTCCAGATGATTTACTAACAGTCTCCCTGCTTGGAGAGTCAGTGCCTTTAACCTCCTGTTTGGCACAGCTTGCAATTTCTGTGCAAGATGAACAGGAATAGGGAGAACCAATGAGAGACTAGCTGTAGGTGTCTGCACGGGCAAATGTAACGCTCATTTCCCACCAGGAAGAGGAATTTACCAAAGGCTCAGCATGCCCTGCCCGAAACAGATTAGGGCCTGAAGCAATCCTGCGGTTTTGTGCCCAGTTCACAAGAAAGCGAGTTGAAGAAAGGAGCTCAGGGGCACTGTAATTCACAAACCTGCAGAGTTATAAATGACAGCTATCCTCCAAAAATATATTGAAGTAAGCCTGCGAAGGGGACTTGAAAGTGGGGCAGAATTTCAGGAAAACGATTGCAGGGGGTAGACTGGAATTGCCCTGAAAGCATAGGAAAAGAGGCAGAACGTCGACAATGATGCACTTGGCCAAAAAGGGCGTATGCGTTTTTTCCTGAATATATTCAGGAAAAAACGCATACGCCCTTTTTGGCCAACCAAGCAAGCCTGTAAAGGAAATCTGCACTACAATGAAGTCTCACTGCCCCCCGGGCAAGAGGGCCATCTGAAAAAAGTGTAAAATCCAGAAAGGTAGGACAGGATATGGAGAACAGGGAGCCTTGTTATGCTGATTGGCAGGATGTAAATTGCCAGCAGCCAGCCTGGAGAAGTGTATGGTGTTTCCTGAAACACATAAGAAACAAAGCAACACAGTCTATGGCACTTCCACTTATGGTCCTATAGCTTACGGAAATTAAAATCAAAAACAGACAGCCACCCCAATATTTGGGACGGCTGTGTTCACAAGAAGCTCGTCTACAGTAACAGGTAAATATCCCAGAAAGCAAAATATGGATAAAGAAGTTGTGGCACGTACGTACAATGCAATATCACTCAGCAATGAAATCTGTGTCATCAGGCCCGTAGCGGCATAGTGAGTGGATGCAGGTACGGTGATTCTACGTGAACTACGTCACACAGAAAAAGAAACATCATAAGATATCACTAATACACGGAATGTAAACTTGACTACACATGAACTGAATTACAAAACAGAACAGGGTCTCAAATTTAGAAAACCAACTAGTGCTTGCTTATGGGGAAAGGTGCGTTGGGGTGCTTCATAAAACCAGAGACTGAAATTAGCACAGATAACTTTCCATAAGCCAAATATGTAATAGACAAGACCTACTCCTTGCTCAACGAAATGGACCCAACACCACATATTCAACGCCTAGGAATATACCTGACTAGGAAGAATCTTAAAACCCATGGATATATAGGTCTCCGTAAGAGAATCAAGCGTGTGTACAGCGGCATAAATGCAGCAGTGAAAATCCGATAAATCCCATTATCAAAATAAATTTCAAAAAAAAATCACAAAGACAGTGAAATAGAGAGCAATTCTTAAATAATTCACTCAGGGCATGTGATGCAACCGGGATTTAACACATCTACACCCAGAGCTGGTTGAGACATAAGGCTGGACACTTCAGGCTGATAGCATTGTTGAGTTTCGGTGAGCAAATGCAGACCCTTTGAAGTCATACTGTATGGTACCTATTCCATGGGTCCCAACTCTTCAGGTTCAAGGGATTCTTCCTCCAGCTAAAACATGCATGTGAAACCCACAGTATGGTCCACCGTGTTATGGGGAAATGATTTAAAATGCATCTCAGTTTTCGTATCCTGGTCCTCGGGTTCACCATTCCAGATGATTTACTAACAGTCTCCCTGCTTGGAGAGTCAGTGCCTTTAACCTCCTGTTTGGCACAGCTTGCAATTTCTGTGCAAGATGAACAGGAATAGGGAGAACCAATGAGAGACTAGCTGTAGGTGTCTGCACGGGCAAATGTAACGCTCATTTCCCACCAGGAAGAGGAATTTACCAAAGGCTCAGCATGCCCTGCCCGAAACAGATTAGGGCCTGAAGCAATCCTGTGGTTTTGTGCCCAGTTCACAAGAAAGCGAGTTGAAGAAAGGAGCTCAGGGGCACTGTAATTCACAAACCTGCAGAGTTATAAATGACAGCTATCCTCCAAAAATATATTGAAGTAAGCCTGCGAAGGGGACTTGAAAGCGGGGCAGAATTTCAGGAAAACGATTGCAGGGGGTAGACTGGAATTGCCCTGAAAGCATAGGAAAAGAGGCAGAACGTCGACAATGATGCACTTGGCCAAAAAGGGCGTATGCGTTTTTTCCTGAATATATTCAGGAAAAAACGCATACGCCCTTTTTGGCCAACCAAGCAAGCCTGTAAAGGAAATCTGCACTACAATGAAGTCTCACTGCCCCCCGGGCAAGAGGGCCATCTGAAAAAAGTGTAAAATCCAGAAAGGTAGGACAGGATATGGAGAACAGGGAGCCTTGTTATGCTGATTGGCAGGATGTAAATTGCCAGCAGCCAGCCTGGAGAAGTGTATGGTGTTTCCTGAAACACATAAGAAACAAAGCAACACAGTCTATGGCACTTCCACTTATGGTCCTATAGCTTACGGAAATTAAAATCAAAAACAGACAGCCACCCCAATATTTGGGACGGCTGTGTTCACAAGAAGCTCGTCTACAGTAACAGGTAAATATCCCAGAAAGCAAAATATGGATAAAGAAGTTGTGGCACGTACGTACAATGCAATATCACTCAGCAATGAAATCTGTGTCATCAGGCCCGTAGCGGCATAGTGAGTGGATGCAGGTACGGTGATTCTACGTGAACTACGTCACACAGAAAAAGAAACATCATAAGATATCACTAATACACGGAATGTAAACTTGACTACACATGAACTGAATTACAAAACAGAACAGGGTCTCAAATTTAGAAAACCAACTAGTGCTTGCTTATGGGGAAAGGTGCGTTGGGGTGCTTCATAAAACCAGAGACTGAAATTAGCACAGATAACTTTCCATAAGCCAAATATGTAATAGACAAGACCTACTCCTTGCTCAACGAAATGGACCCAACACCACATATTCAACGCCTAGGAATATACCTGACTAGGAAGAATCTTAAAACCCATGGATATATATGTCTCCGTAAGAGAATCAAGCGTGTGTACAGCGGCATAAACGCAGCAGTGAAAATCCGATAAATCCCATTATCAAAATAAATTTCAAAAAAAAATCATAAAGACAGTGAAATAGAGAGCAATTCTTAAATAATTCACTCAGGGCATGTGATGCAACCGGGATTTAACACATCTACACCCAGAGCTGGTTGAGACATAAGGCTGGACACTTCAGGCTGATAGCATTGGTGAGTTTCGGTGAGCAAATGCAGACCCTTTGAAGTCATACTGCATGGTACCCATTCCATGGGTCCCAACTCTCCAGGTTCAAGGGATTCTTCCTCCAGCTAAAACATGCATGGGAAACCAAGAGTATCGTCCACCATGTGATTGGGAAATGATTTAAAATGCATCTCAGTTTTCGTATCCTGGTCCTCGGGTTCACCATTCCAGATGCTTTACTAACACTCTCCCCGCTTGGAGAGTCAGTGCCTTTAACCTCCTCTTTGGCACAGCTTGCAATTTCTGTGCAAAATGAACAGGAATAGGGAGAACCAATGAGAGACTAGCTGTAGGTGTCTGCACGGGCAAATGTAACGCTCATTTCCCACCAGGAAGAGGAATTAACCAAAGGCTCAGCGTGCCCTGCCGGAAACAGATTAGGGCCTGAAGCAATCCTGCGGTTTTGTGCCCAGCTCACAAGAAAGCGAGTTGAAGAAAGGAGCTCAGGGGCACTGTAATTCACAAACCTGCAGAGTTATAAATGACAGCTATCCTCCAAAAATATATTGAAGTAAGCCTGCGAAGGGGAGTTGAAAGCGGGGCAGAATTTCAGGAAAACGATTGCAGGGGGTAGACTGGAATTGCCCTGAAAGCATAGGAAAAGAGGCAGAACGTCGACAATGATGCACTTGGCCAAAAAGGGCGTATGCGTTTTTTCCTGAATATATTCAGGAAAAAACGCATACGCCCTTTTTGGCCAACCAAGCAAGCCTGTAAATGAAATCTGCACTACAATGAAGTCTCACTGCCCCCCTGGCAAAAGGGCCATCTGAAAAAAGTGTAAAATCCAGAAAGGTAGGACAGGATATGGAGAACAGGGAGCCTTGTTATGCTGATTGGCAGGATGTAAATTGCCAGCAGCCACCCTGGAGAAGTGTATGGTGTTTCCTGAAACACGAAAGAAACAAAGCAACACAGCCTATGGCACTTCCACTTATGGTCCTATAGCTTACGGAAATTAAAATCAAAAACAGACAGCCACCCCAATATTTGAGACGGCTGTGTTCACAAGAAGCTCGTCTACAGTATCAGGTAAATATCCCAGAAAGCAAAAAATGGATAAAGAACTTGTGGCACGTACGTACAATGCAATATCACTCAGCAATGAAATCTGTGTCATCAGGCCCATAGCGGCATAGTGAGTGGATGCAGGTACGGTGATTCTACGTGAACTACGTCACACAGAAAAAGAAACATCATAAGATATCACGAATACACGGAATGTAAACTTGACTACACATGAACTGAATTACAAAATAGAAAAGGGTCTCAAATTTAGAAAACCAACTAGTGCTTGCTTATGGGGAAAGGTGCCTTGGGGTGCTGCATAAAACCAGAGACTGAAATTAGCACAGATAACTTTCCATAAGCCCAATATGTAATAGACAAGACCTACTCCTTGCTCAACGAAATGGACCCAACACCACATATTCAACGCCTAGGAATATACCTGACTAGGAAGAATCTTAAAACCCATGGATATATATGTCTCCGTAAGAGAATCAAGGGTGTGTACAGCGGCCGAAAGGCAGCAGTGAAAATCCGATAAATCCCATTATCAAAATAAATTTCGAAAACAAAACACAAAGACAGTGAAATAGAGAGCAATTCTTAAATAATTCACTCAGGGCATGTGATGCAACCGGGATTGACCACATCTACACCCAGAGCTGGTTGAGACATAAGGCTGGACACTTCAGGCTGATAGCATTGGTGAGTTTAGGTGAGCAAATGCACACCCTTTGAAGTCATACTGTATGGTACCTATTCCATGGGTCCCAACTCTTCAGGTTCAAGGGATTCTTCCTCCAGCTAAAACATGCATGTGAAACCCACAGTATGGTCCACCGTGTTATGGGGAAATGATTTAAAATGCATCTCAGTTTTCGTATCCTGGTCCTCGGGTTCACCATTCCAGATGATTTACTAACAGTCTCCCTGCTTGGAGAGTCAGTGCCTTTAACCTCCTGTTTGGCACAGCTTGCAATTTCTGTGCAAGATGAACAGGAATAGGGAGAACCAATGAGAGACTAGCTGTAGGTGTCTGCACGGGCAAATGTAACGCTCATTTCCCACCAGGAAGAGGAATTTACCAAAGGCTCAGCATGCCCTGCCCGAAACAGATTAGGGCCTGAAGCAATCCTGCGGTTTTGTGCCCAGTTCACAAGAAAGCGAGTTGAAGAAAGGAGCTCAGGGGCACTGTAATTCACAAACCTGCAGAGTTATAAATGACAGCTATCCTCCAAAAATATATTGAAGTAAGCCTGCGAAGGGGACTTGAAAGCGGGGCAGAATTTCAGGAAAACGATTGCAGGGGGTAGACTGGAATTGCCCTGAAAGCATAGGAAAAGAGGCAGAACGTCGACAATGATGCACTTGGCCAAAAAGGGCGTATGCGTTTTTTCCTGAATATATTCAGGAAAAAACGCATACGCCCTTTTTGGCCAACCAAGCAAGCCTGTAAAAGAAATCTGCACTACAATGAAGTCTCACTGCCCCCCGGGCAAGAGGGCCATCTGAAAAAAGTGTAAAATCCAGAAAGGTAGGACAGGATATGGAGAACAGGGAGCCTTGTTATGCTGATTGGCAGGATGTAAATTGCCAGCAGCCAGCCTGGAGAAGTGTATGGTGTTTCCTGAAACACATAAGAAACAAAGCAACACAGTCTATGGCACTTCCACTTATGGTCCTATAGCTTACGGAAATTAAAATCAAAAACAGACAGCCACCCCAATATTTGGGACGGCTGTGTTCACAAGAAGCTCGTCTACAGTATCAGGTAAATATCCCAGAAAGCAAAATATGGATAAAGAAGTTGTGGCACGTACGTACAATGCAATATCACTCAGCAATGAAATCTGTGTCATCAGGCCCGTAGCGGCATAGTGAGTGGATGCAGGTACGGTGATTCTACGTGAACTACGTCACACAGAAAAAGAAACATCATAAGATATCACTAATACACGGAATGTAAACTTGACTACACATGAACTGAATTACAAAACAGAACAGGGTCTCAAATTTAGAAAACCAACTAGTGCTTGCTTATGGGGAAAGGTGCGTTGGGGTGCTTCATAAAACCAGAGACTGAAATTAGCACAGATAACTTTCCATAAGCCAAATATGTAATAGACAAGACCTACTCCTTGCTCAACGAAATGGACCCAACACCACATATTCAACGCCTAGGAATATACCTGACTAGGAAGAATCTTAAAACCCATGGATATATATGTCTCCGTAAGAGAATCAAGCGTGTGTACAGCGGCATAAACGCAGCAGTGAAAATCCGATAAATCCCATTATCAAAATAAATTTCAAAAAAAAATCATAAAGACAGTGAAATAGAGAGCAATTCTTAAATAATTCACTCAGGGCATGTGATGCAACCGGGATTTAACACATCTACACCCAGAGCTGGTTGAGACATAAGGCTGGACACTTCAGGCTGATAGCATTGGTGAGTTTAGGTGAGCAAATGCACACCCTTTGAAGTCATACTGTATGTTACCTATTCCATGGGTCCCAACTCTTCAGGTTCAAGGGATTCTTCCTCCAGCTAAAACATGCATGTGAAACCCACAGTATGGTCCACCGTGTTATGGGGAAATGATTTAAAATGCATCTCAGTTTTCGTATCCTGGTCCTCGGGTTCACCATTCCAGATGATTTACTAACAGTCTCCCTGCTTGGAGAGTCAGTGCCTTTAACCTCCTGTTTGGCACAGCTTGCAATTTCTGTGCAAGATGAACAGGAATAGGGAGAACCAATGAGAGACTAGCTGTAGGTGTCTGCACGGGCAAATGTAACGCTCATTTCCCACCAGGAAGAGGAATTTACCAAAGGCTCAGCATGCCCTGCCCGAAACAGATTAGGGCCTGAAGCAATCCTGCGGTTTTGTGCCCAGTTCACAAGAAAGCGAGTTGAAGAAAGGAGCTCAGGGGCACTGTAATTCACAAACCTGCAGAGTTATAAATGACAGCTATCCTCCAAAAATATATTGAAGTAAGCCTGCGAAGGGGACTTGAAAGCGGGGCAGAATTTCAGGAAAACGATTGCAGGGGGTAGACTGGAATTGCCCTGAAAGCATAGGAAAAGAGGCAGAACGTCGACAATGATGCACTTGGCCAAAAAGGGTGTATGCGTTTTTTCCTGAATATATTCAGGAAAAAACGCATACGCCCTTTTTGGCCAACCAAGCAAGCCTGTAAAGGAAATCTGCACTACAATGAAGTCTCACTGCCCCCCGGGCAAGAGGGCCATCTGAAAATAGTGTAAAATCCAGAAAGGTAGGACAGGATATGGAGAACAGGGAGCCTTGTTATGCTGATTGGCAGGATGTAAATTGCCAGCAGCCAGCCTGGAGAAGTGTATGGTGTTTCCTGAAACACATAAGAAACAAAGCAACACAGTCTATGGCACTTCCACTTATGGTCCTATAGCTTACGGAAATTAAAATCAAAAACAGACAGCCACCCCAATATTTGGGACGGCTGTGTTCACAAGAAGCTCGTCTACAGTAACAGGTAAATATCCCAGAAAGCAAAATATGGATAAAGAAGTTGTGGCACGTACGTACAATGCAATATCACTCAGCAATGAAATCTGTGTCATCAGGCCCGTAGCGGCATAGTGAGTGGATGCAGGTACGGTGATTCTACGTGAACTACGTCACACAGAAAAAGAAACATCATAAGATATCACTAATACACGGAATGTAAACTTGACTACACATGAACTGAATTACAAAACAGAACAGGGTCTCAAATTTAGAAAACCAACTAGTGCTTGCTTATGGGGAAAGGTGCGTTGGGGTGCTTCATAAAACCAGAGACTGAAATTAGCACAGATAACTTTCCATAAGCCAAATATGTAATAGACAAGACCTACTCCTTGCTCAACGAAATGGACCCAACACCACATATTCAACGCCTAGGAATATACCTGACTAGGAAGAATCTTAAAACCCATGGATATATATGTCTCCGTAAGAGAATCAAGCGTGTGTACAGCGGCATAAACGCAGCAGTGAAAATCCGATAAATCCCATTATCAAAATAAATTTCAAAAAAAATCATAAAGACAGTGAAATAGAGAGCAATTCTTAAATAATTCACTCAGGGCATGTGATGCAACCGGGATTTAACACATCTACACCCAGAGCTGGTTGAGACATAAGGCTGGACACTTCAGGCTGATAGCATTGGTGAGTTTCGGTGAGCAAATGCAGACCCTTTGAAGTCATACTGCATGGTACCCATTCCATGGGTCCCAACTCTCCAGGTTCAAGGGATTCTTCCTCCAGCTAAAACATGCATGGGAAACCAAGAGTATCGTCCACCATGTGATTGGGAAATGATTTAAAATGCATCTCAGTTTTCGTATCCTGGTCCTCGGGTTCACCATTCCAGATGCTTTACTAACACTCTCCCCGCTTGGAGAGTCAGTGCCTTTAACCTCCTCTTTGGCACAGCTTGCAATTTCTGTGCAAAATGAACAGGAATAGGGAGAACCAATGAGAGACTAGCTGTAGGTGTCTGCACGGGCAAATGTAACGCTCATTGCCCACCAGGAAGAGGAATTAAACAAAGGCTCAGTGTGCCCTGCTGGAAACAGATTAGGGCCTGAAGCAATCCTGCGGTTTTGTGCCCAGCTCACAAGAAAGCGAGTTGAAGAAAGGAGCTCAGGGGCACTGTAATTCACAAACCTGCAGAGTTATAAATGACAGCTTTCCTCCAAAAATATATTGAAGTAAGCCTGCGAAGGGGACTTGAAAGCGGGGCAGAATTTCAGGAAAACGATTGCAGGGGGTAGACTGGAATTGCCCTGAAAGCATAGGAAAAGAGGCAGAACGTCGACAATGATGCACTTGGCCAAAAAGGGCGTATGCGTTTTTTCCTGAATATATTCAGGAAAAAACGCATACGCCCTTTTTGGCCAACCAAGCAAGCCTGTAAATGAAATCTGCACTACAATGAAGTCTCACTGCCCCCCTGGCAAAAGGGCCATCTGAAAAAAGTGTAAAATCCAGAAAGGTAGGACAGGATATGGAGAACAGGGAGCCTTGTTATGCTGATTGGCAGGATGTAAATTGCCAGCAGCCACCCTGGAGAAGTGTATGGTGTTTCCTGAAACACGAAAGAAACAAAGCAACACAGCCTATGGCACTTCCACTTATGGTCCTATAGCTTACGGAAATTAAAATCAAAAACAGACAGCCACCCCAATATTTGAGACGGCTGTGTTCACAAGAAGCTCGTCTACAGTATCAGGTAAATATCCCAGAAAGCAAAAAATGGATAAAGAACTTGTGGCACGTACGTACAATGCAATATCACTCAGCAATGAAATCTGTGTCATCAGGCCCATAGCGGCATAGTGAGTGGATGCAGGTACGGTGATTCTACGTGAACTACGTCACACAGAAAAAGAAACATCATAAGATATCACGAATACACGGAATGTAAACTTGACTACACATGAACTGAATTACAAAATAGAAAAGGGTCTCAAATTTAGAAAACCAACTAGTGCTTGCTTATGGGGAAAGGTGCCTTGGGGTGCTGCATAAAACCAGAGACTGAAATTAGCACAGATAACTTTCCATAAGCCCAATATGTAATAGACAAGACCTACTCCTTGCTCAACGAAATGGACCCAACACCACATATTCAACGCCTAGGAATATACCTGACTAGGAAGAATCTTAAAACCCATGGATATATATGTCTCCGTAAGAGAATCAAGGGTGTGTACAGCGGCCGAAAGGCAGCAGTGAAAATCCGATAAATCCCATTATCAAAATAAATTTCGAAAACAAAACACAAAGACAGTGAAATAGGGAGCAATTCTTAAATAATTCACTCAGGGCATGTGATGCAACCGGGATTGACCACATCTACACCCAGAGCTGGTTGAGACATAAGGCTGGACACTTCAGGCTGATAGCATTGGTGAGTTTAGGTGAGCAAATGCACACCCTTTGAAGTCATACTGTATGGTACCTATTCCATGGGTCCCAACTCTTCAGGTTCAAGGGATTCTTCCTCCAGCTAAAACATGCATGTGAAACCCACAGTATGGTCCACCGTGTTATGGGGAAATGATTTAAAATGCATCTCAGTTTTCGTATCCTGGTCCTCGGGTTCACCATTCCAGATGATTTACTAACAGTCTCCCTGCTTGGAGAGTCAGTGCCTTTAACCTCCTGTTTGGCACAGCTTGCAATTTCTGTGCAAGATGAACAGGAATAGGGAGAACCAATGAGAGACTAGCTGTAGGTGTCTGCACGGGCAAATGTAACGCTCATTTCCCACCAGGAAGAGGAATTTACCAAAGGCTCAGCATGCCCTGCCCGAAACAGATTAGGGCCTGAAGCAATCCTGCGGTTTTGTGCCCAGTTCACAAGAAAGCGAGTTGAAGAAAGGAGCTCAGGGGCACTGTAATTCACAAACCTGCAGAGTTATAAATGACAGCTATCCTCCAAAAATATATTGAAGTAAGCCTGCGAAGGGGACTTGAAAGCGGGGCAGAATTTCAGGAAAACGATTGCAGGGGGTAGACTGGAATTGCCCTGAAAGCATAGGAAAAGAGGCAGAACGTCGACAATGATGCACTTGGCCAAAAAGGGCGTATGCGTTTTTTCCTGAATATATTCAGGAAAAAACGCATACACCCTTTTTGGCCAACCAAGCAAGCCTGTAAAGGAAATCTGCACTACAATGAAGTCTCACTGCCCCCCGGGCAAGAGGGCCATCTGAAAAAAGTGTAAAATCCAGAAAGGTAGGACAGGATATGGAGAACAGGGAGCCTTGTTATGCTGATTGGCAGGATGTAAATTGCCAGCAGCCAGCCTGGAGAAGTGTATGGTGTTTCCTGAAACACATAAGAAACAAAGCAACACAGTCTATGGCACTTCCACTTATGGTCCTATAGCTTACGGAAATTAAAATCAAAAACAGACAGCCACCCCAATATTTGGGACGGCTGTGTTCACAAGAAGCTCGTCTACAGTAACAGGTAAATATCCCAGAAAGCAAAATATGGATAAAGAAGTTGTGGCACGTACGTACAATGCAATATCACTCAGCAATGAAATCTGTGTCATCAGGCCCGTAGCGGCATAGTGAGTGGATGCAGGTACGGTGATTCTACGTGAACTACGTCACACAGAAAAAGAAACATCATAAGATATCACTAATACACGGAATGTAAACTTGACTACACATGAACTGAATTACAAAACAGAACAGGGTCTCAAATTTAGAAAACCAACTAGTGCTTGCTTATGGGGAAAGGTGCGTTGGGGTGCTTCATAAAACCAGAGACTGAAATTAGCACAGATAACTTTCCATAAGCCAAATATGTAATAGACAAGACCTACTCCTTGCTCAACGAAATGGACCCAACACCACATATTCAACGCCTAGGAATATACCTGACTAGGAAGAATCTTAAAACCCATGGATATATATGTCTCCGTAAGAGAATCAAGCGTGTGTACAGCGGCATAAACGCAGCAGTGAAAATCCGATAAATCCCATTATCAAAATAAATTTCAAAAAAAAATCATAAAGACAGTGAAATAGAGAGCAATTCTTAAATAATTCACTCAGGGCATGTGATGCAACCGGGATTTAACACATCTACACCCAGAGCTGGTTGAGACATAAGGCTGGACACTTCAGGCTGATAGCATTGGTGAGTTTCGGTGAGCAAATGCAGACCCTTTGAAGTCATACTGCATGGTACCCATTCCATGGGTCCCAACTCTCCAGGTTCAAGGGATTCTTCCTCCAGCTAAAACATGCATGGGAAACCAAGAGTATCGTCCACCATGTGATTGGGAAATGATTTAAAATGCATCTCAGTTTTCGTATCCTGGTCCTCGGGTTCACCATTCCAGATGCTTTACTAACACTCTCCCCGCTTGGAGAGTCAGTTCCTTTAACCTCCTCTTTGGCACAGCTTGCAATTTCTGTGCAAAATGAACAGGAATAGGGAGAACCAATGAGAGACTAGCTGTAGGTGTCTGCACGGGCAAATGTAACGCTCATTGCCCACCAGGAAGAGGAATTAACCAAAGGCTCAGCGTGCCCTGCCGGAAACAGATTAGGGCCTGAAGCAATCCTGCGGTTTTGTGCCCAGCTCACAAGAAAGCGAGTTGAAGAAAGGAGCTCAGGGGCACTGTAATTCACAAACCTGCAGAGTTATAAATGACAGCTATCCTCCAAAAATATATTGAAGTAAGCCTGCGAAGGGGAGTTGAAAGCGGGGCAGAATTTCAGGAAAACGATTGCAGGGGGTAGACTGGAATTGCCCTGAAAGCATAGGAAAAGAGGCAGAATGTCGACAATGATGCACTTGGCCAAAAAGGGCGTATGCGTTTTTTCCTGAATATATTCAGGAAAAAACGCATACGCCCTTTTTGGCCAACCAAGCAAGCCTGTAAATGAAATCTGCACTACAATGAAGTCTCACTGCCCCCCTGGCAAAAGGGCCATCTGAAAAAAGTGTAAAATCCAGAAAGGTAGGACAGGATATGGAGAACAGGGAGCCTTGTTATGCTGATTGGCAGGATGTAAATTGCCAGCAGCCACCCTGGAGAAGTGTATGGTGTTTCCTGAAACACGAAAGAAACAAAGCAACACAGTCTATGGCACTTCCACTTATGGTCCTATAGCTTACGGAAATTAAAATCAAAAACAGACAGCCACCCCAATATTTGAGACGGCTGTGTTCACAAGAAGCTCGTCTACAGTATCAGGTAAATATCCCAGAAAGCAAAAAATGGATAAAGAACTTGTGGCACGTACGTACAATGCAATATCACTCAGCAATGAAATCTGTGTCATCAGGCCCATAGCGGCATAGTGAGTGGATGCAGGTACGGTGATTCTACGTGAACTACGTCACACAGAAAAAGAAACATCATAAGATATCACGAATACACGGAATGTAAACTTGACTACACATGAACTGAATTACAAAATAGAAAAGGGTCTCAAATTTAGAAAACCAACTAGTGCTTGCTTATGGGGAAAGGTGCCTTGGGGTGCTGCATAAAACCAGAGACTGAAATTAGCACAGATAACTTTCCATAAGCCCAATATGTAATAGACAAGACCTACTCCTTGCTCAACGAAATGGACCCAACACCACATATTCAACGCCTAGGAATATACCTGACTAGGAAGAATCTTAAAACCCATGGATATATATGTCTCCGTAAGAGAATCAAGGGTGTGTACAGCGGCCGAAAGGCAGCAGTGAAAATCCGATAAATCCCATTATCAAAATAAATTTCGAAAACAAAACACAAAGACAGTGAAATAGAGAGCAATTCTTAAATAATTCACTCAGGGCATGTGATGCAACCGGGATTGACCACATCTACACCCAGAGCTGGTTGAGACATAAGGCTGGACACTTCAGGCTGATAGCATTGGTGAGTTTAGGTGAGCAAATGCACACCCTTTGAAGTCATACTGTATGGTACCTATTCCATGGGTCCCAACTCTTCAGGTTCAAGGGATTCTTCCTCCAGCTAAAACATGCATGTGAAACCCACAGTATGGTCCACCGTGTTATGGGGAAATGATTTAAAATGCATCTCAGTTTTCGTATCCTGGTCCTCGGGTTCACCATTCCAGATGATTTACTAACAGTCTCCCTGCTTGGAGAGTCAGTGCCTTTAACCTCCTGTTTGGCACAGCTTGCAATTTCTGTGCAAGATGAACAGGAATAGGGAGAACCAATGAGAGACTAGCTGTAGGTGTCTGCACGGGCAAATGTAACGCTCATTTCCCACCAGGAAGAGGAATTTACCAAAGGCTCAGCATGCCCTGCCCGAAACAGATTAGGGCCTGAAGCAATCCTGCGGTTTTGTGCCCAGTTCACAAGAAAGCGAGTTGAAGAAAGGAGCTCAGGGGCACTGTAATTCACAAACCTGCAGAGTTATAAATGACAGCTATCCTCCAAAAATATATTGAAGTAAGCCTGCGAAGGGGACTTGAAAGCGGGGCAGAATTTCAGGAAAACGATTGCAGGGGGTAGACTGGAATTGCCCTGAAAGCATAGGAAAAGAGGCAGAACGTCGACAATGATGCACTTGGCCAAAAAGGGCGTATGCGTTTTTTCCTGAATATATTCAGGAAAAAACGCATACGCCCTTTTTGGCCAACCAAGCAAGCCTGTAAAGGAAATCTGCACTACAATGAAGTCTCACTGCCCCCCGGGCAAGAGGGCCATCTGAAAAAAGTGTAAAATCCAGAAAGGTAGGACAGGATATGGAGAACAGGGAGCCTTGTTATGCTGATTGGCAGGATGTAAATTGCCAGCAGCCAGCCTGGAGAAGTGTATGGTGTTTCCTGAAACACATAAGAAACAAAGCAACACAGTCTATGGCACTTCCACTTATGGTCCTATAGCTTACGGAAATTAAAATCAAAAACAGACAGCCACCCCAATATTTGGGACGGCTGTGTTCACAAGAAGCTCGTCTACAGTAACAGGTAAATATCCCAGAAAGCAAAATATGGATAAAGAAGTTGTGGCACGTACGTACAATGCAATATCACTCAGCAATGAAATCTGTGTCATCAGGCCCGTAGCGGCATAGTGAGTGGATGCAGGTACGGTGATTCTACGTGAACTACGTCACACAGAAAAAGAAACATCATAAGATATCACTAATACACGGAATGTAAACTTGACTACACATGAACTGAATTACAAAACAGAACAGGGTCTCAAATTTAGAAAACCAACTAGTGCTTGCTTATGGGGAAAGGTGCGTTGGGGTGCTTCATAAAACCAGAGACTGAAATTAGCACAGATAACTTTCCATAAGCCAAATATGTAATAGACAAGACCTACTCCTTGCTCAACGAAATGGACCCAACACCACATATTCAACGCCTAGGAATATACCTGACTAGGAAGAATCTTAAAACCCATGGATATATATGTCTCCGTAAGAGAATCAAGCGTGTGTACAGCGGCATAAATGCAGCAGTGAAAATCCGATAAATCCCATTATCAAAATAAATTTCAAAAAAAAATCACAAAGACAGTGAAATAGAGAGCAATTCTTAAATAATTCACTCAGGGCATGTGATGCAACCGGGATTTAACAAATCTACACCCAGAGCTGGTTGAGACATAAGGCTGGACACTTCAGGCTGATAGCATTGTTGAGTTTCGGTGAGCAAATGCAGACCCTTTGAAGTCATACTGTATGGTACCTATTCCATGGGTCCCAACTCTTCAGGTTCAAGGGATTCTTCCTCCAGCTAAAACATGCATGTGAAACCCACAGTATGGTCCACCGTGTTATGGGGAAATGATTTAAAATGCATCTCAGTTTTCGTATCCTGGTCCTCGGGTTCACCATTCCAGATGATTTACTAACAGTCTCCCTGCTTGGAGAGTCAGTGCCTTTAACCTCCTGTTTGGCACAGCTTGCAATTTCTGTGCAAGATGAACAGGAATAGGGAGAACCAATGAGAGACTAGCTGTAGGTGTCTGCACGGGCAAATGTAACGCTCATTTCCCACCAGGAAGAGGAATTTACCAAAGGCTCAGCATGCCCTGCCCGAAACAGATTAGGGCCTGAAGCAATCCTGCGGTTTTGTGCCCAGTTCACAAGAAAGCGAGTTGAAGAAAGGAGCTCAGGGGCACTGTAATTCACAAACCTGCAGAGTTATAAATGACAGCTATCCTCCAAAAATATATTGAAGTAAGCCTGCGAAGGGGACTTGAAAGCGGGGCAGAATTTCAGGAAAACGATTGCAGGGGGTAGACTGGAATTGCCCTGAAAGCATAGGAAAAGAGGCAGAACGTCGACAATGATGCACTTGGCCAAAAAGGGCGTATGCGTTTTTTCCTGAATATATTCAGGAAAAAACGCATACGCCCTTTTTGGCCAACCAAGCAAGCCTGTAAAGGAAATCTGCACTACAATGAAGTCTCACTGCCCCCCGGGCAAGAGGGCCATCTGAAAAAAGTGTAAAATCCAGAAAGGTAGGACAGGATATGGAGAACAGGGAGCCTTGTTATGCTGATTGGCAGGATGTAAATTGCCAGCAGCCAGCCTGGAGAAGTGTATGGTGTTTCCTGAAACACATAAGAAACAAAGCAACACAGTCTATGGCACTTCCACTTATGGTCCTATAGCTTACGGAAATTAAAATCAAAAACAGACAGCCACCCCAATATTTGGGACGGCTGTGTTCACAAGAAGCTCGTCTACAGTAACAGGTAAATATCCCAGAAAGCAAAATATGGATAAAGAAGTTGTGGCACGTACGTACAATGCAATATCACTCAGCAATGAAATCTGTGTCATCAGGCCCGTAGCGGCATAGTGAGTGGATGCAGGTACGGTGATTCTACGTGAACTACGTCACACAGAAAAAGAAACATCATAAGATATCACTAATACACGGAATGTAAACTTGACTACACATGAACTGAATTACAAAACAGAACAGGGTCTCAAATTTAGAAAACCAACTAGTGCTTGCTTATGGGGAAAGGTGCGTTGGGGTGCTTCATAAAACCAGAGACTGAAATTAGCACAGATAACTTTCCATAAGCCAAATATGTAATAGACAAGACCTACTCCTTGCTCAACGAAATGGACCCAACACCACATATTCAACGCCTAGGAATATACCTGACTAGGAAGAATCTTAAAACCCATGGATATATATGTCTCCGTAAGAGAATCAAGCGTGTGTACAGCGGCATAAACGCAGCAGTGAAAATCCGATAAATCCCATTATCAAAATAAATTTCAAAAAAAAATCATAAAGACAGTGAAATAGAGAGCAATTCTTAAATAATTCACTCAGGGCATGTGATGCAACCGGGATTTAACACATCTACACCCAGAGCTGGTTGAGACATAAGGCTGGACACTTCAGGCTGATAGCATTGGTGAGTTTCGGTGAGCAAATGCAGACCCTTTGAAGTCATACTGCATGGTACCCATTCCATGGGTCCCAACTCTCCAGGTTCAAGGGATTCTTCCTCCAGCTAAAACATGCATGGGAAACCAAGAGTATCGTCCACCATGTGATTGGGAAATGATTTAAAATGCATCTCAGTTTTCGTATCCTGGTCCTCGGGTTCACCATTCCAGATGCTTTACTAACACTCTCCCCGCTTGGAGAGTCAGTGCCTTTAACCTCCTCTTTGGCACAGCTTGCAATTTCTGTGCAAAATGAACAGGAATAGGGAGAACCAATGAGAGACTAGCTGTAGGTGTCTGCACGGGCAAATGTAACGCTCATTTCCCACCAGGAAGAGGAATTAACCAAAGGCTCAGCGTGCCCTGCCGGAAACAGATTAGGGCCTGAAGCAATCCTGCGGTTTTGTGCCCAGCTCACAAGAAAGCGAGTTGAAGAAAGGAGCTCAGGGGCACTGTAATTCACAAACCTGCAGAGTTATAAATGACAGCTATCCTCCAAAAATATATTGAAGTAAGCCTGCGAAGGGGAGTTGAAAGCGGGGCAGAATTTCAGGAAAACGATTGCAGGGGGTAGACTGGAATTGCCCTGAAAGCATAGGAAAAGAGGCAGAACGTCGACAATGATGCACTTGGCCAAAAAGGGCGTATGCGTTTTTTCCTGAATATATTCAGGAAAAAACGCATACGCCCTTTTTGGCCAACCAAGCAAGCCTGTAAATGAAATCTGCACTACAATGAAGTCTCACTGCCCCCCTGGCAAAAGGGCCATCTGAAAAAAGTGTAAAATCCAGAAAGGTAGGACAGGATATGGAGAACAGGGAGCCTTGTTATGCTGATTGGCAGGATGTAAATTGCCAGCAGCCACCCTGGAGAAGTGTATGGTGTTTCCTGAAACACGAAAGAAACAAAGCAACACAGCCTATGGCACTTCCACTTATGGTCCTATAGCTTACGGAAATTAAAATCAAAAACAGACAGCCACCCCAATATTTGAGACGGCTGTGTTCACAAGAAGCTCGTCTACAGTATCAGGTAAATATCCCAGAAAGCAAAAAATGGATAAAGAACTTGTGGCACGTACGTACAATGCAATATCACTCAGCAATGAAATCTGTGTCATCAGGCCCATAGCGGCATAGTGAGTGGATGCAGGTACGGTGATTCTACGTGAACTACGTCACACAGAAAAAGAAACATCATAAGATATCACGAATACACGGAATGTAAACTTGACTACACATGAACTGAATTACAAAATAGAAAAGGGTCTCAAATTTAGAAAACCAACTAGTGCTTGCTTATGGGGAAAGGTGCCTTGGGGTGCTGCATAAAACCAGAGACTGAAATTAGCACAGATAACTTTCCATAAGCCCAATATGTAATAGACAAGACCTACTCCTTGCTCAACGAAATGGACCCAACACCACATATTCAACGCCTAGGAATATACCTGACTAGGAAGAATCTTAAAACCCATGGATATATATGTCTCCGTAAGAGAATCAAGGGTGTGTACAGCGGCCGAAAGGCAGCAGTGAAAATCCGATAAATCCCATTATCAAAATAAATTTCGAAAACAAAACACAAAGACAGTGAAATAGAGAGCAATTCTTAAATAATTCACTCAGGGCATGTGATGCAACCGGGATTGACCACATCTACACCCAGAGCTGGTTGAGACATAAGGCTGGACACTTCAGGCTGATAGCATTGGTGAGTTTCGGTGAGCAAATGCACACCCTTTGAAGTCATACTGTATGGTACCTATTCCATGGGTCCCAACTCTTCAGGTTCAAGGGATTCTTCCTCCAGCTAAAACATGCATGTGAAACCCACAGTATGGTCCACCGTGTTATGGGGAAATGATTTAAAATGCATCTCAGTTTTCGTATCCTGGTCCTCGGGTTCACCATTCCAGATGATTTACTAACAGTCTCCCTGCTTGCAGAGTCAGTGCCTTTAACCTCCTGTTTGGCACAGCTTGCAATTTCTGTGCAAGATGAACAGGAATAGGGAGAACCAATGAGAGACTAGCTGTAGGTGTCTGCACGGGCAAATGTAACGCTCATTTCCCACCAGGAAGAGGAATTTACCAAAGGCTCAGCATGCCCTGCCCGAAACAGATTAGGGCCTGAAGCAATCCTGCGGTTTTGTGCCCAGTTCACAAGAAAGCGAGTTGAAGAAAGGAGCTCAGGGTCACTGTAATTCACAAACCTGCAGAGTTATAAATGACAGCTATCCTCCAAAAATATATTGAAGTAAGCCTGCGAAGGGGACTTGAAAGCGGGGCAGAATTTCAGGAAAACGATTGCAGGGGGTAGACTGGAATTGCCCTGAAAGCATAGGAAAAGAGGCAGAACGTCGACAATGATGCACTTGGCCAAAAAGGGCGTATGCGTTTTTTCCTGAATATATTCAGGAAAAAACGCATACGCCCTTTTTGGCCAACCAAGCAAGCCTGTAAAGGAAATCTGCACTACAATGAAGTCTCACTGCCCCCCGGGCAAGAGGGCCATCTGAAAAAAGTGTAAAACCCAGAAAGGTAGGACAGGATATGGAGAACAGGGAGCCTTGTTATGCTGATTGGCAGGATGTAAATTGCCAGCAGCCAGCCTGGAGAAGTGTATGGTGTTTCCTGAAACACATAAGAAACAAAGCAACACAGTCTATGGCACTTCCACTTATGGTCCTATAGCTTACGGAAATTAAAATCAAAAACAGACAGCCACCCCAATATTTGGGACGGCTGTGTTCACAAGAAGCTCGTCTACAGTATCAGGTAAATATCCCAGAAAGCAAAAAATGGATAAAGAAGTTGTGGCACGTACGTGCAATGCAGTATCACTCAGCAATGAAATCTGTGTCATCTGGCACGTAGCGGCATAGTGAGTGGATGCAGGTATGGTGATTCTACGTGAACTACGTCACACATAAAAAGAAACATCATAAGATATCACTAATACACGGAATGTAAACTTGACTACACATGAACTGAATTACAAAACAGAACAGGGTCTCAAATTTAGAAAACCAACTAGTGCTTGCTTATGGGGAAAGGTGCCTTGGGGTGCTGCATAAAACCAGAGACTGAAATTAGCACAGATAACATTCCATAAGCCAAATATGTAATAGACAAGACCTACTCCTTGCTCAACGAAATGGACTCAACACCACATATTCAACGCCTAGGAATATACCTGACTAGGAAGAATCTTAAAACCCATGGATTTATATGTCTCCGTAAGAGAATCAAGCGTGTGTACAGCGGCATAAACGCAGCAGTGAAAATCCGATAAATCGCACTTTCAAAATAAATTTCAAAAACAAAACACAAAGACAGTGAAATAGAGAGCAATTCTTAAATAATTCACTCAGGGCATGTGATGCAACCGGGATTGACCACATCTACACCCAGAGCTGGTTGAGACATAAGGCTGGACACTTCAGGCTGATAACATTGGTGAGTTTCGGTGAGCAAATGCAGACCCTTTGAAGTCATACTGCATGGTACCCATTCCATGGGTCCCAACTCTCCAGGTTCAAGGGATTCTTCCTCCAGCTAAAACATGCATGGGAAACCCAGAGTATCGTCCACCGTGTGATTGGGAAACGATTTAAAATGCATCTCAGTTTTCGTATCCTGGTCCTCGGGTTCACCATTCCAGATGCTTTACTAACAGTCTCCCCGCTTGGAGAGTCAGTGCCTTTAACCTCCTGTTTGGCACTGCTTGCAATTTCTGTGCAAGATGAACAGGAATAGGGAGAACCAATGAGAAACTACCTCTAGGTGTCTGCACGGGCAAATGTAACCCTCATTGCCCACCAGGAAGAGGAATTAAACAAAGGCTCAGTGTGCCCTGCTGGAAACAGATTAGGGCCTGAAGCAATCCTGCGGTTTTGTGCCCAGCTCAAAACAAAGCGAGTTGAAGAACGGAGCTCAGGGGCACTGTAATTCACAAACCTGCAGAGTTATAATTGACAGCTATCCTCCAAAAATATATTGAAGTAAGCCTGCGAAGGGGACTTGAAAGCGGGGCAGAATTTCAGGAAAACGATTGCAGGGGGTAGACTGGAATTGCACTGAAAGCATAGGAAAAGAGGCACAACGTCGACAATGATGCACTTGGCCAAAAATGGTGTATGCGTTTTTTCCTGAATATATTCAGGAAAAAACGCATACGCCCTTTTTGGCAAACCAAGCAAGCCTGTAAAGGAAATCTGCAAAAAAATGAAGTCTCACTGCCCACCGGGCAAAAGGGCCATCTGAAAAAAGTGTAAAATCCAGAAAGGTAGGACAGGATATGGAGAACAGGGAGCCTTGTTATGCTGATTGGCAGGATGTAAATTGCCAGCAGCCACCCTGGAGAAGTGTATGGTGTTTCCTGAAACACGTAAGAAACAAAGCAACACAGCCTATGGCACTTCCACTTATGGTCCTATAGCTTACGGAAATTAAAATCAAAAACAGACAGCCACCCCAATATTTGGGACGGCTGTGTTCACAAGAAGCTCGTCTACAGTATCAGGTAAATATCCCAGAAAGCAAAAAATGGATAAAGAAGTTGTGGCACGTACGTACAATGCAATATCACTCAGCAATGAAATCTGTGTCATCAGGCCCGTAGCGGCATAGTGAGTGGATGCAGGTACGGTGATTCTACGTGAACTACGTCACACAGAAAAAGAAACATCATAAGATATCACTAATACACGGAATGTAAACTTGACTACACATGAACTGAATTACAAAACAGAACAGGGTCTCAAATTTAGAAAACCAACTAGTGCTTGCTTATGGGGAAAGGTGCGTTGGGGTGCTGCATAAATCCAGAGACTGAAATTAGCACAGATAACATTCCATAAGCCAAATATGTAATAGACAAGACCTACTCCTTGCTCAACGAAATGGACTCAACACCACATATTCAACGCCTAGGAATATACCTGACTAGGAAGAATCTTAAAACCCATGGATTTATATGTCTCCGTAAGAGAATCAAGCGTGTGTACAGCGGCATAAACGCAGCAGTGAAAATCCGATAAATCGCACTTTCAAAATAAATTTCAAAAACAAAACACAAAGACAGTGAAATAGAGAGCAATTCTTAAATAATTCACTCAGGGCATGTGATGCAACCGGGATTGACCACATCTACACCCAGAGCTGGTTGAGACATAAGGCTGGACACTTCAGGCTGATAACATTGGTGAGTTTCGGTGAGCAAATGCAGACCCTTTGAAGTCATACTGCATGGTACCCATTCCATGGGTCCCAACTCTCCAGGTTCAAGGGATTCTTCCTCCAGCTAAAACATGCATGGGAAACCCAGAGTATCGTCCACCGTGTGATTGGGAAACGATTTAAAATGCATCTCAGTTTTCGTATCCTGGTCCTCGGGTTCACCATTCCAGATGCTTTACTAACAGTCTCCCCGCTTGGAGAGTCAGTGCCTTTAACCTCCTGTTTGGCACTGCTTGCAACTTCTGTGCAAGATGAACAGGAATAGGGAGAACCAATGAGAAACTACCTCTAGGTGTCTGCACGGGCAAATGTAACCCTCATTGCCCACCAGGAAGAGGAATTAAACAAAGGCTCAGTGTGCCCTGCTGGAAACAGATTAGGGCCTGAAGCAATCCTGCGGTTTTGTGCCCAGCTCAAAAGAAAGCGAGTTGAAGAACGGAGCTCAGGGGCACTGTAATTCACAAACCTGCAGAGTTATAATTGACAGCTATCCTCCAAAAATATATTGAAGTAAGCCTGCGAAGGGGACTTGAAAGCGGGGCAGAATTTCAGGAAAACGATTGCAGGGGGTAGACTGGAATTGCACTGAAAGCATAGGAAAAGAGGCACAACGTCGACAATGATGCACTTGGCCAAAAATGGTGTATGCGTTTTTTCCTGAATATATTCAGGAAAAAACGCATACGCACTTTTTGGCAAACCAAGCAAGCCTGTAAAGGAAATCTGCAAAAAAATGAAGTCTCACTGCCCACCGGGCAAAAGGGCCATCTGAAAAAAGTGTAAAATCCAGAAAGGTAGGACAGGATATGGAGAACAGGGAGCCTTGTTATGCTGATTGGCAGGATGTAAATTGCCAGCAGCCACCCTGGAGAAGTGTATGGTGTTTCCTGAAACACGTAAGAAACAAAGCAACACAGCCTATGGCACTTCCACTTATGGTCCTATAGCTTACGGAAATTAAAATCAAAAACAGACAGCCACCCCAATATTTGGGACCGCTGTGTTCACAAGAAGCTCGTCTACAGTATCAGGTAAATATCCCAGAAAGCAAAAAATGGATAAAGAAGTTGTGGCACGTACGTACAATGCAATATCACTCAGCAATGAAATCTGTGTCATCAGGCCCGTAGCGGCATAGTGAGTGGATGCAGGTACGGTGATTCTACGTGAACTACGTCACACAGAAAAAGAAACATCATAAGATATCACTAATACACGGAATGTAAACTTGACTACACATGAACTGAATTACAAAACAGAACAGGGTCTCAAATTTAGAAAACCAACTAGTGCTTGCTTATGGGGAAAGGTGCGTTGGGGTGCTTCATAAAACCAGAGACTGAAATTAGCACAGATAACTTTCCATAAGCCAAATATGTAATAGACAAGACCTACTCCTTGCTCAACGAAATGGACCCAACACCACATATTCAACGCCTAGGAATATACCTGACTAGGAAGAATCTTAAAACCCATGGATATATATGTCTCCGTAAGAGAATCAAGCGTGTGTACAGCGGAATAAACGCAGCAGTGAAAATCCGATAAATCCCATTATCAAAATAAATTTCGAAAACAAAACACAAAGACAGTGAAATAGAGAGCAATTCTTAAATAATTCACTCAGGGCATGTGATGCAACCGGGATTTAACACATCTACACCCAGAGCTGGTTGAGATATAAGGCTGGACACTTCAGGCTGATAGCATTGGTGAGTTTCGGTGAGCAAATGCAGACCCTTTGAAGTCATACTGCATGGTACCCATTCCATGGGTCCCAACTCTCCAGGTTCAAGGGATTCTTCCTCCAGCTAAAACATGCATGGGAAACCAAGAGTATCGTCCACCATGTGATTGGGAAATGATTTAAAATGCATCTCAGTTTTCATATCCTGGTCCTCGGGTTCACCATTCCAGATGCTTTACTAACACTCTCCCCGCTTGGAGAGTCAGTGCCTTTAACCTCCTCTTTGGCACAGCTTGCAATTTCTGTGCAAAATGAACAGGAATAGGGAGAACCAATGAGAGACTAGCTGTAGGTGTCTGCACGGGCAAATGTAACGCTCATTGCCCACCAGGAAGAGGAATTAAACAAAGGCTCAGTGTGCCCTGCTGGAAACAGATTAGGGCCTGAAGCAATCCTGCGGTTTTGTGCCCAGCTCACAAGAAAGCGAGTTGAAGAAAGGAGCTCAGGGGCACTGTAATTCACAAACCTGCAGAGTTATAAATGACAGCTTTCCTCCAAAAATATATTGAAGTAAGCCTGCGAAGGGGACTTGAAAGCGGGGCAGAATTTCAGGAAAACGATTGCAGGGGGTAGACTGGAATTGCCCTGAAAGCATAGGAAAAGAGGCAGAACGTCGACAATGATGCACTTGGCCAAAAAGGGCGTATGCGTTTTTTCCTGAATATATTCAGGAAAAAACGCATACGCCCTTTTTGGCCAACCAAGCAAGCCTGTAAATGAAATCTGCACTACAATGAAGTCTCACTGCCCCCCTGGCAAAAGGGCCATCTGAAAAAAGTGTAAAATCCAGAAAGGTAGGACAGGATATGGAGAACAGGGAGCCTTGTTATGCTGATTGGCAGGATGTAAATTGCCAGCAGCCACCCTGGAGAAGTGTATGGTGTTTCCTGAAACACGAAAGAAACAAAGCAACACAGCCTATGGCACTTCCACTTATGGTCCTATAGCTTACGGAAATTAAAATCAAAAACAGACAGCCACCCCAATATTTGAGACGGCTGTGTTCACAAGAAGCTCGTCTACAGTATCAGGTAAATATCCCAGAAAGCAAAAAATGGATAAAGAACTTGTGGCACGTACGTACAATGCAATATCACTCAGCAATGAAATCTGTGTCATCAGGCCCATAGCGGCATAGTGAGTGGATGCAGGTACGGTGATTCTACGTGAACTACGTCACACAGAAAAAGAAACATCATAAGATATCACGAATACACGGAATGTAAACTTGACTACACATGAACTGAATTACAAAATAGAAAAGGGTCTCAAATTTAGAAAACCAACTAGTGCTTGCTTATGGGGAAAGGTGCCTTGGGGTGCTGCATAAAACCAGAGACTGAAATTAGCACAGATAACTTTCCATAAGCCCAATATGTAATAGACAAGACCTACTCCTTGCTCAACGAAATGGACCCAACACCACATATTCAACGCCTAGGAATATACCTGACTAGGAAGAATCTTAAAACCCATGGATATATATGTCTCCGTAAGAGAATCAAGGGTGTGTACAGCGGCCGAAAGGCAGCAGTGAAAATCCGATAAATCCCATTATCAAAATAAATTTCGAAAACAAAACACAAAGACAGTGAAATAGAGAGCAATTCTTAAATAATTCACTCAGGGCATGTGATGCAACCGGGATTGACCACATCTACACCCAGAGCTGGTTGAGACATAAGGCTGGACACTTCAGGCTGATAGCATTGGTGAGTTTAGGTGAGCAAATGCACACCCTTTGAAGTCATACTGTATGGTACCTATTCCATGGGTCCCAACTCTTCAGGTTCAAGGGATTCTTCCTCCAGCTAAAACATGCATGTGAAACCCACAGTATGGTCCACCGTGTTATGGGGAAATGATTTAAAATGCATCTCAGTTTTCGTATCCTGGTCCTCGGGTTCACCATTCCAGATGATTTACTAACAGTCTCCCTGCTTGGAGAGTCAGTGCCTTTAACCTCCTGTTTGGCACAGCTTGCAATTTCTGTGCAAGATGAACAGGAATAGGGAGAACCAATGAGAGACTAGCTGTAGGTGTCTGCACGGGCAAATGTAACGCTCATTTCCCACCAGGAAGAGGAATTTACCAAAGGCTCAGCATGCCCTGCCCGAAACAGATTAGGGCCTGAAGCAATCCTGCGGTTTTGTGCCCAGTTCACAAGAAAGCGAGTTGAAGAAAGGAGCTCAGGGGCACTGTAATTCACAAACCTGCAGAGTTATAAATGACAGCTATCCTCCAAAAATATATTGAAGTAAGCCTGCGAAGGGGACTTGAAAGCGGGGCAGAATTTCAGGAAAACGATTGCAGGGGGTAGACTGGAATTGCCCTGAAAGCATAGGAAAAGAGGCAGAACGTCGACAATGATGCACTTGGCCAAAAAGGGCGTATGCGTTTTTTCCTGAATATATTCAGGAAAAAACGCATACGCCCTTTTTGGCCAACCAAGCAAGCCTGTAAAGGAAATCTGCACTACAATGAAGTCTCACTGCCCCCCGGGCAAGAGGGCCATCTGAAAAAAGTGTAAAATCCAGAAAGGTAGGACAGGATATGGAGAACAGGGAGCCTTGTTATGCTGATTGGCAGGATGTAAATTGCCAGCAGCCAGCCTGGAGAAGTGTATGGTGTTTCCTGAAACACATAAGAAACAAAGCAACACAGTCTATGGCACTTCCACTTATGGTCCTATAGCTTACGGAAATTAAAATCAAAAACAGACAGCCACCCCAATATTTGGGACGGCTGTGTTCACAAGAAGCTCGTCTACAGTAACAGGTAAATATCCCAGAAAGCAAAATATGGATAAAGAAGTTGTGGCACGTACGTACAATGCAATATCACTCAGCAATGAAATCTGTGTCATCAGGCCCGTAGCGACATAGTGAGTGGATGCAGGTACGGTGATTCTACGTGAACTACGTCACACAGAAAAAGAAACATCATAAGATATCACTAATACACGGAATGTAAACTTGACTACACATGAACTGAATTACAAAACAGAACAGGGTCTCAAATTTAGAAAACCAACTAGTGCTTGCTTATGGGGAAAGGTGCGTTGGGGTGCTTCATAAAACCAGAGACTGAAATTAGCACAGATAACTTTCCATAAGCCAAATATGTAATAGACAAGACCTACTCCTTGCTCAACGAAATGGACCCAACACCACATATTCAACGCCTAGGAATATACCTGACTAGGAAGAATCTTAAAACCCATGGATATATATGTCTCCGTAAGAGAATCAAGCGTGTGTACAGCGGCATAAACGCAGCAGTGAAAATCCGATAAATCCCATTATCAAAATAAATTTCAAAAAAAAATCATAAAGACCGTGAAATAGAGAGCAATTCTTAAATAATTCACTCAGGGCATGTGATGCAACCGGGATTTAACACATCTACACCCAGAGCTGGTTGAGACATAAGGCTGGACACTTCAGGCTGATAGCATTGGTGAGTTTCGGTGAGCAAATGCACACCCTTTGAAGTCATACTGCATGGTACCCATTCCATGGGTCCCAACTCTCCAGGTTCAAGGGATTCTTCCTCCAGCTAAAACATGCATGGGAAACCAAGAGTATCGTCCACCATGTGATTGGGAAATGATTTAAAATGCATCTCAGTTTTCGTATCCTGGTCCTCGGGTTCACCATTCCAGATGCTTTACTAACACTCTCCCCGCTTGGAGAGTCAGTGCCTTTAACCTCCTCTTTGGCACAGCTTGCAATTTCTGTGCAAAATGAACAGGAATAGGGAGAACCAATGAGAGACTAGCTGTAGGTGTCTGCACGGGCAAATGTAACGCTCATTGCCCACCAGGAAGAGGAATTAACCAAAGGCTCAGCGTGCCCTGCCGGAAACAGATTAGGGCCTGAAGCAATCCTGCGGTTTTGTGCCCAGTTCACAAGAAAGCGAGTTGAAGAAAGGAGCTCAGGGGCACTGTAATTCACAAACCTGCAGAGTTATAAATGACAGCTTTCCTCCGAAAATATATTGAAGTAAGCCTGCGAAGGGGACTTGAAAGCGGGGCAGAATTTCAGGAAAACGATTGCAGGGGGTAGACTGGAATTGCCCTGAAAGCATAGGAAAAGAGGCAGAACGTCGACAATGATGCACTTGGCCAAAAAGGGCGTATGCGTTTTTTCCTGAATATATTCAGGAAAAAACGCATACGCCCTTTTTGGCCAACCAAGCAAGCCTGTAAATGAAATCTGCACTACAATGAAGTCTCACTGCCCCCCTGGCAAAAGGGCCATCTGAAAAAAGTGTAAAATCCAGAAAGGTAGGACAGGATATGGAGAACAGGGAGCCTTGTTATGCTGATTGGCAGGATGTAAATTGCCAGCAGCCACCCTGGAGAAGTGTATGGTGTTTCCTGAAACACGAAAGAAACAAAGCAACACAGCCTATGGCAATTCCACTTATGGTCCTATAGCTTACGGAAATTAAAATCAAAAACAGACAGCCACCCCAATATTTGAGACGGCTGTGTTCACAAGAAGCTCGTCTACAGTATCAGGTAAATATCCCAGAAAGCAAAAAATGGATAAAGAACTTGTGGCACGTACGTACAATGCAATATCACTCAGCAATGAAATCTGTGTCATCAGGCCCATAGCGGCATAGTGAGTGGATGCAGGTACGGTGATTCTACGTGAACTACGTCACACAGAAAAAGAAACATCATAAGATATCACGAATACACGGAATGTAAACTTGACTACACATGAACTGAATTACAAAATAGAAAAGGGTCTCAAATTTAGAAAACCAACTAGTGCTTGCTTATGGGGAAAGGTGCCTTGGGGTGCTGCATAAAACCAGAGACTGAAATTAGCACAGATAACTTTCCATAAGCCCAATATGTAATAGACAAAACCTACTCCTTGCTCAACGAAATGGACCCAACACCACATATTCAACGCCTAGGAATATACCTGACTAGGAAGAATCTTAAAACCCATGGATATATATGTCTCCGTAAGAGAATCAAGGGTGTGTACAGCGGCCGAAAGGCAGCAGTGAAAATCCGATAAATCCCATTATCAAAATAAATTTCGAAAACAAAACACAAAGACAGTGAAATAGAGAGCAATTCTTAAATAATTCACTCAGGGCATGTGATGCAACCGGGATTGACCACATCTACACCCAGAGCTGGTTGAGACATAAGGCTGGACACTTCAGGCTGATAGCATTGGTGAGTTTAGGTGAGCAAATGCACACTCTTTGAAGTCATACTGTATGGTACCTATTCCATGGGTCCCAACTCTTCAGGTTCAAGGGATTCTTCCTCCAGCTAAAACATGCATGTGAAACCCACAGTATGGTCCACCGTGTTATGGGGAAATGATTTAAAATGCATCTCAGTTTTCGTATCCTGGTCCTCGGGTTCACCATTCCAGATGATTTACTAACAGTCTCCCTGCTTGGAGAGTCAGTGCCTTTAACCTCCTGTTTGGCACAGCTTGCAATTTCTGTGCAAGATGAACAGGAATAGGGAGAACCAATGAGAGACTAGCTGTAGGTGTCTGCACGGGCAAATGTAACGCTCATTTCCCACCAGGAAGAGGAATTTACCAAAGGCTCAGCATGCCCTGCCCGAAACAGATTAGGGCCTGAAGCAATCCTGCGGTTTTGTGCCCAGTTCACAAGAAAGCGAGTTGAAGAAAGGAGCTCAGGGGCACTGTAATTCACAAACCTGCAGAGTTATAAATGACAGCTATCCTCCAAAAATATATTGAAGTAAGCCTGCGAAGGGGACTTGAAAGCGGGGCAGAATTTCAGGAAAACGATTGCAGGGGGTAGACTGGAATTGCCCTGAAAGCATAGGAAAAGAGGCAGAACGTCGACAATGATGCACTTGGCCAAAAAGGGCGTATGCGTTTTTTCCTGAATATATTCAGGAAAAAACGCATACGCCCTTTTTGGCCAACCAAGCAAGCCTGTAAAGGAAATCTGCACTACAATGAAGTCTCACTGCCCCCCGGGCAAGAGGGCCATCTGAAAAAAGTGTAAAATCCAGAAAGGTAGGACAGGATATGGAGAACAGGGAGCCTTGTTATGCTGATTGGCAGGATGTAAATTGCCAGCAGCCAGCCTGGAGAAGTGTATGGTGTTTCCTGAAACACATAAGAAACAAAGCAACACAGTCTATGGCACTTCCACTTATGGTCCTATAGCTTACGGAAATTAAAATCAAAAACAGACAGCCACCCCAATATTTGGGACGGCTGTGTTCACAAGAAGCTCGTCTACAGTAACAGGTAAATATCCCAGAAAGCAAAATATGGATAAAGAAGTTGTGGCACGTACGTACAATGCAATATCACTCAGCAATGAAATCTGTGTCATCAGGCCCGTAGCGGCATAGTGAGTGGATGCAGGTACGGTGATTCTACGTGAACTACGTCACACAGAAAAAGAAACATCATAAGATATCACTAATACACGGAATGTAAACTTGACTACACATGAACTGAATTACAAAACAGAACAGGGTCTCAAATTTAGAAAACCAACTAGTGCTTGCTTATGGGGAAAGGTGCGTTGGGGTGCTTCATAAAACCAGAGACTGAAATTAGCACAGATAACTTTCCATAAGCCAAATATGTAATAGACAAGACCTACTCCTTGCTCAACGAAATGGACCCAACACCACATATTCAACGCCTAGGAATATACCTGACTAGGAAGAATCTTAAAACCCATGGATATATATGTCTCCGTAAGAGAATCAAGCGTGTGTACAGCGGCATAAACGCAGCAGTGAAAATCCGATAAATCCCATTATCAAAATAAATTTCAAAAAAAAATCATAAAGACAGTGAAATAGAGAGCAATTCTTAAATAATTCACTCAGGGCATGTGATGCAACCGGGATTTAACACATCTACACCCAGAGCTGGTTGAGACATAAGGCTGGACACTTCAGGCTGATAGCATTGGTGAGTTTCGGTGAGCAAATGCAGACCCTTTGAAGTCATACTGCATGGTACCCGTTCCATGGGTCCCAACTCTCCAGGTTCAAGGGATTCTTCCTCCAGCTAAAACATGCATGGGAAACCAAGAGTATCGTCCACCATGTGATTGGGAAATGATTTAAAATGCATCTCAGTTTTCGTATCCTGGTCCTCGGGTTCACCATTCCAGATTCTTTACTAACACTCTCCCCGCTTGGAGAGTCAGTGCCTTTAACCTCCTCTTTGGCACAGCTTGCAATTTCTGTGCAAAATGAACAGGAATAGGGAGAACCAATGAGAGACTAGCTGTAGGTGTCTGCACGGGCAAATGTAACGCTCATTTCCCACCAGGAAGAGGAATTAACCAAAGGCTCAGCGTGCCCTGCCGGAAACAGATTAGGGCCTGAAGCAATCCTGCGGTTTTGTGCCCAGCTCACAAGAAAGCGAGTTGAAGAAAGGAGCTCAGGGGCACTGTAATTCACAAACCTGCAGAGTTATAAATGACAGCTATCCTCCAAAAATATATTGAAGTAAGCCTGCGAAGGGGAGTTGAAAGCGGGGCAGAATTTCAGGAAAACGATTGCAGGGGGTAGACTGGAATTGCCCTGAAAGCATAGGAAAAGAGGCAGAACGTCGACAATGATGCACTTGGCCAAAAAGGGCGTATGCGTTTTTTCCTGAATATATTCAGGAAAAAACGCATACGCCCTTTTTGGCCAACCAAGCAAGCCTGTAAATGAAATCTGCACTACAATGAAGTCTCACTGCCCCCCTGGCAAAAGGGCCATCTGAAAAAAGTGTAAAATCCAGAAAGGTAGGACAGGATATGGAGAACAGGGAGCCTTGTTATGCTGATTGGCAGGATGTAAATTGCCAGCAGCCACCCTGGAGAAGTGTATGGTGTTTCCTGAAACACGAAAGAAACAAAGCAACACAGCCTATGGCACTTCCACTTATGGTCCTATAGCTTACGGAAATTAAAATCAAAAACAGACAGCCACCCCAATATTTGAGACGGCTGTGTTCACAAGAAGCTCGTCTACATTATCAGGTAAATATCCCAGAAAGCAAAAAATGGATAAAGAACTTGTGGCACGTACGTACAATGCAATATCACTCAGCAATGAAATCTGTGTCATCAGGCCCATAGCGGCATAGTGAGTGGATGCAGGTACGGTGATTCTACGTGAACTACGTCACACAGAAAAAGAAACATCATAAGATATCACGAATACACGGAATGTAAACTTGACTACACATGAACTGAATTACAAAATAGAAAAGGGTCTCAAATTTAGAAAACCAACTAGTGCTTGCTTATGGGGAAAGGTGCCTTGGGGTGCTGCATAAAACCAGAGACTGAAATTAGCACAGATAACTTTCCATAAGCCCAATATGTAATAGACAAGACCTACTCCTTGCTCAACGAAATGGACCCAACACCACATATTCAACGCCTAGGAATATACCTGACTAGGAAGAATCTTAAAACCCATGGATATATATGTCTCCGTAAGAGAATCAAGGGTGTGTACAGCGGCCGAAAGGCAGCAGTGAAAATCCGATAAATCCCATTATCAAAATAAATTTCGAAAACAAAACACAAAGACAGTGAAATAGAGAGCAATTCTTAAATAATTCACTCAGGGCATGTGATGCAACCGGGATTGACCACATCTACACCCAGAGCTGGTTGAGACATAAGGCTGGACACTTCAGGCTGATAGCATTGGTGAGTTTAGGTGAGCAAATGCACACCCTTTGAAGTCATACTGTATGGTACCTATTCCATGGGTCCCAACTCTTCAGGTTCAAGGGATTCTTCCTCCAGCTAAAACATGCATGTGAAACCCACAGTATGGTCCACCGTGTTATGGGGAAATGATTTAAAATGCATCTCAGTTTTCGTATCCTGGTCCTCGGGTTCACCATTCCAGATGATTTACTAACAGTCTCCCTGCTTGGAGAGTCAGTGCCTTTAACCTCCTGTTTGGCACAGCTTGCAATTTCTGTGCAAGATGAACAGGAATAGGGAGAACCAATGAGAGACTAGCTGTAGGTGTCTGCACGGGCAAATGTAACGCTCATTTCCCACCAGGAAGAGGAATTTACCAAAGGCTCAGCATGCCCTGCCCGAAACAGATTAGGGCCTGAAGCAATCCTGCGGTTTTGTGCCCAGTTCACAAGAAAGCGAGTTGAAGAAAGGAGCTCAGGGGCACTGTAATTCACAAACCTGCAGAGTTATAAATGACAGCTATCCTCCAAAAATATATTGAAGTAAGCCTGCGAAGGGGACTTGAAAGCGGGGCAGAATTTCAGGAAAACGATTGCAGGGGGTAGACTGGAATTGCCCTGAAAGCATAGGAAAAGAGGCAGAACGTCGACAATGATGCACTTGGCCAAAAAGGGCGTATGCGTTTTTTCCTGAATATATTCAGGAAAAAACGCATACGCACTTTTTGGCCAACCAAGCAAGCCTGTAAAGGAAATCTGCACTACAATGAAATCTCACTGCCCCCCGGGCAAGAGGGCCATCTGAAAAAAGTGTAAAATCCAGAAAGGTAGGACAGGATATGGAGAACAGGGAGCCTTGTTATGCTGATTGGCAGGATGTAAATTGCCAGCAGCCAGCCTGGAGAAGTGTATGGTGTTTCCTGAAACACATAAGAAACAAAGCAACACAGTCTATGGCACTTCCACTTATGGTCCTATAGCTTACGGAAATTAAAATCAAAAACAGACAGCCACCCCAATATTTGGGACGGCTGTGTTCACAAGAAGCTCGTCTACAGTAACAGGTAAATATCCCAGAAAGCAAAATATGGATAAAGAAGTTGTGGCACGTACGTACAATGCAATATCACTCAGCAATGAAATCTGTGTCATCAGGCCCGTAGCGGCATAGTGAGTGGATGCAGGTACGGTGATTCTACGTGAACTACGTAACACAGAAAAAGAAACATCATAAGATATCACTAATACACGGAATGTAAACTTGACTACACATGAACTGAATTACAAAACAGAACAGGGTCTCAAATTTAGAAAACCAACTAGTGCTTGCTTATGGGGAAAGGTGCATTGGGGTGCTTCATAAAACCAGAGACTGAAATTAGCACAGATAACTTTCCATAAGCCAAATATGTAATAGACAAGACCTACTCCTTGCTCAACGAAATGGACCCAACACCACATATTCAACGCCTAGGAATATACCTGACTAGGAAGAATCTTAAAACCCATGGATATATATGTCTCCGTAAGAGAATCAAGCGTGTGTACAGCGGCATAAACGCAGCAGTGAAAATCCGATAAATCCCATTATCAAAATAAATTTCAAAAAAAAATCATAAAGACAGTGAAATAGAGAGCAATTCTTAAATAATTCACTCAGGGCATGTGATGCAACCGGGATTTAACACATCTACACCCAGAGCTGGTTGAGACATAAGGCTGGACACTTCAGGCTGATAGCATTGGTGAGTTTCGGTGAGCAAATGCAGACCCTTTGAAGTCATACTGCATGGTACCCATTCCATGGGTCCCAACTCTCCAGGTTCAAGGGATTCTTCCTCCAGCTAAAACATGCATGGGAAACCAAGAGTATCGTCCACCATGTGATTGGGAAATGATTTAAAATGCATCTCAGTTTTCGTATCCTGGTCCTCGGGTTCACCATTCCAGATGCTTTACTAACACTCTCCCCGCTTGGAGAGTCAGTGCCTTTAACCTCCTCTTTGGCACAGCTTGCAATTTCTGTGCAAAATGAACAGGAATAGGGAGAACCAATGAGAGACTAGCTGTAGGTGTCTGCACGGGCAAATGTAACGCTCATTGCCCACCAGGAAGACGAATTAAACAAAGGCTCAGTGTGCCTTGCTGGAAACAGATTAGGGCCTGAAGCAATCCTGCGGTTTTGTGCCCAGCTCACAAGAAAGCGAGTTGAAGAAAGGAGCTCAGGGGCACTGTAATTCACAAACCTGCAGAGTTATAAATGACAGCTTTCCTCCAAAAATATATTGAAGTAAGCCTGCGAAGGGGACTTGAAAGCGGGGCAGAATTTCAGGAAAACGATTGCAGGGGGTAGACTGGAATTGCCCTGAAAGCATAGGAAAAGAGGCAGAACGTCGACAATGATGCACTTGGCCAAAAAGGGCGTATGCGTTTTTTCCTGAATATATTCAGGAAAAAACGCATACGCCCTTTTTGGCCAACCAAGCAAGCCTGTAAATGAAATCTGCACTACAATGAAGTCTCACTGCCCCCCTGGCAAAAGGGCCATCTGAAAAAAGTGTAAAATCCAGAAAGGTAGGACAGGATATGGAGAACAGGGAGCCTTGTTATGCTGATTGGCAGGATGTAAATTGCCAGCAACCACCCTGGAGAAGTGTATGGTGTTTCCTGAAACACGAAAGAAACAAAGCAACACAGCCTATGGCACTTCCACTTATGGTCCTATAGCTTACGGAAATTAAAATCAAAAACAGACAGCCACCCCAATATTTGAGACGGCTGTGTTCACAAGAAGCTCGTCTACAGTATCAGGTAAATATCCCAGAAAGCAAAAAATGGATAAAGAACTTGTGGCACGTACGTACAATGCAATATCACTCAGCAATGAAATCTGTGTCATCAGGCCCATAGCGGCATAGTGAGTGGATGCAGGTACGGTGATTCTACGTGAACTACGTCACACAGAAAAAGAATCATCATAAGATATCACGAATACACGGAATGTAAACTTGACTACACATGAACTGAATTACAAAATAGAAAAGGGTCTCAAATTTAGAAAACCAACTAGTGCTTGCTTATGGGGAAAGGTGCCTTGGGGTGCTGCATAAAACCAGAGACTGAAATTAGCACAGATAACTTTCCATAAGCCCAATATGTAATAGACAAGACCTACTCCTTGCTCAACGAAATGGACCCAACACCACATATTCAACGCCTAGGAATATACCTGACTAGGAAGAATCTTAAAACCCATGGATATATATGTCTCCGTAAGAGAATCAAGGGTGTGTACAGCGGCCGAAAGGCAGCAGTGAAAATCCGATAAATCCCATTATCAAAATAAATTTCGAAAACAAAACACAAAGACAGTGAAATAGAGAGCAATTCTTAAATAATTCACTCAGGGCATGTGATGCAACCGGGATTGACCACATCTACACCCAGAGCTGGTTGAGACATAAGGCTGGACACTTCAGGCTGATAGCATTGGTGAGTTTAGGTGAGCAAATGCACACCCTTTGAAGTCATACTGTATGGTACCTATTCCATGGGTCCCAACTCTTCAGGTTCAAGGGATTCTTCCTCCAGCTAAAACATGCATGTGAAACCCACAGTATGGTCCACCGTGTTATGGGGAAATGATTTAAAATGCATCTCAGTTTTCGTATCCTGGTCCTCGGGTTCACCATTCCAGATGATTTACTAACAGTCTCCCTGCTTGGAGAGTCAGTGCCTTTAACCTCCTGTTTGGCACAGCTTGCAATTTCTGTGCAAGATGAACAGGAATAGGGAGAACCAATGAGAGACTAGCTGTAGGTGTCTGCACGGGCAAATGTAACGCTCATTGCCCACCAGGAAGAGGAATTTACCAAAGGCTCAGCATGCCCTGCCCGAAACAGATTAGGGCCTGAAGCAATCCTGCGGTTTTGTGCCCAGTTCACAAGAAAGCGAGTTGAAGAAAGGAGCTCAGGGGCACTGTAATTCACAAACCTGCAGAGTTATAAATGACAGCTATCCTCCAAAAATATATTGAAGTAAGCCTGCGAAGGGGACTTGAAAGCGGGGCAGAATTTCAGGAAAACGATTGCAGGGGGTAGACTGGAATTGCCCTGAAAGCATAGGAAAAGAGGCAGAACGTCGACAATGATGCACTTGGCCAAAAAGGGCGTATGCGTTTTTTCCTGAATATATTCAGGAAAAAACGCATACGCCCTTTTTGGCCAACCAAGCAAGCCTGTAAAGGAAATCTGCACTACAATGAAGTCTCACTGCCCCCCGGGCAAGAGGGCCATCTGAAAAAAGTGTAAAATCCAGAAAGGTAGGACAGGATATGGAGAACAGGGAGCCTTGTTATGCTGATTGGCAGGATGTAAATTGCCAGCAGCCAGCCTGGAGAAGTGTATGGTGTTTCCTGAAACACATAAGAAACAAAGCAACACAGTCTATGGCACTTCCACTTATGGTCCTATAGCTTACGGAAATTAAAATAAAAAACAGACAGCCACCCCAATATTTGGGACGGCTGTGTTCACAAGAAGCTCGTCTACAGTAACAGGTAAATATCCCAGAAAGCAAAATATGGATAAAGAAGTTGTGGCACGTACGTACAATGCAATATCACTCAGCAATGAAATCTGTGTCATCAGGCCCGTAGCGGCATAGTGAGTGGATGCAGGTACGGTGATTCTACGTGAACTACGTCACACAGAAAAAGAAACATCATAAGATATCACTAATACACGGAATGTAAACTTGACTACACATGAACTGAATTACAAAACAGAACAGGGTCTCAAATTTAGAAAACCAACTAGTGCTTGCTTATGGGGAAAGGTGCGTTGGGGTGCTTCATAAAACCAGAGACTGAAATTAGCACAGATAACTTTCCATAAGCCAAATATGTAATAGACAAGACCTACTCCTTGCTCAACGAAATGGACCCAACACCACATATTCAACGCCTAGGAATATACCTGACTAGGAAGAATCTTAAAACCCATGGATATATATGTCTCCGTAAGAGAATCAAGCGTGTGTACAGCGGCATAAACGCAGCAGTGAAAATCCGATAAATCCCATTATCAAAATAAATTTCAAAAAAAAATCATAAAGACAGTGAAATAGAGAGCAATTCTTAAATAATTCACTCAGGGCATGTGATGCAACCGGGATTTAACACATCTACACCCAGAGCTGGTTGAGACATAAGGCTGGACACTTCAGGCTGATAGCATTGGTGAGTTTCGGTGAGCAAATGCAGACCCTTTGAAGTCATACTGCATGGTACCCATTCCATGGGTCCCAACTCTCCAGGTTCAAGGGATTCTTCCTCCAGCTAAAACATGCATGGGAAACCAAGAGTATCGTCCACCATGTGATTGGGAAATGATTTAAAATGCATCTCAGTTTTCGTATCCTGGTCCTCGGGTTCACCATTCCAGATGCTTTACTAACACTCTCCCCGCTTGGAGAGTCAGTGCCTTTAACCTCCTCTTTGGCACAGCTTGCAATTTCTGTGCAAAATGAACAGGAATAGGGAGAACCAATGAGAGACTAGCTGTAGGTGTCTGCACGGGCAAATGTAACGCTCATTGCCCACCAGGAAGAGGAATTAAACAAAGGCTCAGTGTGCCCTGCTGGAAACAGATTAGGGCCTGAAGCAATCCTGCGGTTTTGTGCCCAGCTCACAAGAAAGCGAGTTGAAGAAAGGAGCTCAGGGGCACTGTAATTCACAAACCTGCAGAGTTATAAATGACAGCTTTCCTCCAAAAATATATTGAAGTAAGCCTGCGAAGGGGACTTGAAAGCGGGGCAGAATTTCAGGAAAACGATTGCAGGGGGTAGACTGGAATTGCCCTGAAAGCATAGGAAAAGAGGCAGAACGTCGACAATGATGCACTTGGCCAAAAAGGGCGTATGCGTTTTTTCCTGAATATATTCAGGAAAAAACGCATACGCCCTTTTTGGCCAACCAAGCAAGCCTGTAAAGGAAATCTGCACTACAATGAAGTCTCACTGCCCCCCGGGCAAGAGGGCCATCTGAAAAAAGTGTAAAATCCAGAAAGGTAGGACAGGATATGGAGAACAGGGAGCCTTGTTATGCTGATTGGCAGGATGTAAATTGCCAGCAGCCAGCCTGGAGAAGTGTATGGTGTTTCCTGAAACACATAAGAAACAAAGCAACACAGCCTATGGCACTTCCACTTATGGTCCTATAGCTTACGGAAATTAAAATCAAAAACAGACAGCCACCCCAATATTTGAGACGGCTGTGTTCACAAGAAGCTCGTCTACAGTATCAGGTAAATATCCCAGAAAGCAAAAAATGGATAAAGAACTTGTGGCACGTACGTACAATGCAATATCACTCAGCAATGAAATCTGTGTCATCAGGCCCATAGCGGCATAGTGAGTGGATGCAGGTACGGTGATTCTACGTGAACTACGTCACACAGAAAAAGAAACATCATAAGATATCACGAATACACGGAATGTAAACTTGACTACACATGAACTGAATTACAAAATAGAAAAGGGTCTCAAATTTAGAAAACCAACTAGTGCTTGCTTATGGGGAAAGGTGCCTTGGGGTGCTGCATAAAACCAGAGACTGAAATTAGCACAGATAACTTTCCATAAGCCCAATATGTAATAGACAAGACCTACTGTTTGCTCAACGAAATGGACCCAACACCACATATTCAACGCCTAGGAATATACCTGACTAGGAAGAATCTTAAAACCCATGGATATATATGTCTCCGTAAGAGAATCAAGGGTGTGTACAGCGGCCGAAAGGCAGCAGTGAAAATCCGATAAATCCCATTATCAAAATAAATTTCGAAAACAAAACACAAAGACAGTGAAATAGAGAGCAATTCTTAAATAATTCACTCAGGGCATGTGATGCAACCGGGATTGACCACATCTACACCCAGAGCTGGTTGAGACATAAGGCTGGACACTTCAGGCTGATAGCATTGGTGAGTTTAGGTGAGCAAATGCACACCCTTTGAAGTCATACTGTATGGTACCTATTCCATGGGTCCCAACTCTTCAGGTTCAAGGGATTCTTCCTCCAGCTAAAACATGCATGTGAAACCCACAGTATGGTCCACCGTGTTATGGGGAAATGATTTAAAATGCATCTCAGTTTTCGTATCCTGGTCCTCGGGTTCACCATTCCAGATGATTTACTAACAGTCTCCCTGCTTGGAGAGTCAGTGCCTTTAACCTCCTGTTTGGCACAGCTTGCAATTTCTGTGCAAGATGAACAGGAATAGGGAGAACCAATGAGAGACTAGCTGTAGGTGTCTGCACGGGCAAATGTAACGCTCATTTCCCACCAGGAAGAGGAATTTACCAAAGGCTCAGCATGCCCTGCCCGAAACAGATTAGGGCCTGAAGCAATCCTGCGGTTTTGTGCCCAGTTCACAAGAAAGCGAGTTGAAGAAAGGAGCTCAGGGGCACTGTAATTCACAAACCTGCAGAGTTATAAATGACAGCTATCCTCCAAAAATATATTGAAGTAAGCCTGCGAAGGGGACTTGAAAGCGGGGCAGAATTTCAGGAAAACGATTGCAGGGGGTAGACTGGAATTGCCCTGAAAGCATAGGAAAAGAGGCAGAACGTCGACAATGATGCACTTGGCCAAAAAGGGCGTATGCGTTTTTTCCTGAATATATTCAGGAAAAAACGCATACGCCCTTTTTGGCCAACCAAGCAAGCCTGTAAAGGAAATCTGCACTACAATGAAGTCTCACTGCCCCCCGGGCAAGAGGGCCATCTGAAAAAAGTGTAAAATCCAGAAAGGTAGGACAGGATATGGAGAACAGGGAGCCTTGTTATGCTGATTGGCAGGATGTAAATTGCCAGCAGCCAGCCTGGAGAAGTGTATGGTGTTTCCTGAAACACATAAGAAACAAAGCAACACAGTCTATGGCACTTCCACTTATGGTCCTATAGCTTACGGAAATTAAAATCAAAAACAGACAGCCACCCCAATATTTGGGACGGCTGTGTTCACAAGAAGCTCGTCTACAGTAACAGGTAAATATCCCAGAAAGCAAAATATGGATAAAGAAGTTGTGGCACGTACGTACAATGCAATATCACTCAGCAATGAAATCTGTGTCATCAGGCCCGTAGCGGCATAGTGAGTGGATGCAGGTACGGTGATTCTACGTGAACTACGTCACACAGAAAAAGAAACATCATAAGATATCACTAATACACGGAATGTAAACTTGACTACACATGAACTGAATTACAAAACAGAACAGGGTCTCAAATTTAGAAAACCAACTAGTGCTTGCTTATGGGGAAAGGTGCGTTGGGGTGCTTCATAAAACCAGAGACTGAAATTAGCACAGATAACTTTCCATAAGCCAAATATGTAATAGACAAGACCTACTCCTTGCTCAACGAAATGGACCCAACACCACATATTCAACGCCTAGGAATATACCTGACTAGGAAGAATCTTAAAACCCATGGATATATATGTCTCCGTAAGAGAATCAAGCGTGTGTACAGCGGCATAAACGCAGCAGTGAAAATCCGATAAATCCCATTATCAAAATAAATTTCAAAAAAAAATCATAAAGACAGTGAAATAGAGAGCAATTCTTAAATAATTCACTCAGGGCATGTGATGCAACCGGGATTTAACACATCTACACCCAGAGCTGGTTGAGACATAAGGCTGGACACTTCAGGCTGATAGCATTGGTGAGTTTCGGTGAGCAAATGCAGACCCTTTGAAGTCATACTGCATGGTACCCATTCCATGGGTCCCAACTCTCCAGGTTCAAGGGATTCTTCCTCCAGCTAAAACATGCATGGGAAACCAAGAGTATCGTCCACCATGTGATTGGGAAATGATTTAAAATGCATCTCAGTTTTCGTATCCTGGTCCTCGGGTTCACCATTCCAGATGCTTTACTAACACTCTCCCCGCTTGGAGAGTCAGTGCCTTTAACCTCCTCTTTGGCACAGCTTGCAATTTCTGTGCAAAATGAACAGGAATAGGGAGAACCAATGAGAGACTAGCTGTAGGTGTCTGCACGGGCAAATGTAACGCTCATTGCCCACCAGGAAGAGGAATTAAACAAAGGCTCAGTGTGCCCTGCTGGAAACAGATTAGGGCCTGAAGCAATCCTGCGGTTTTGTGCCCAGCTCACAAGAAAGCGAGTTGAAGAAAGGAGCTCAGGGGCACTGTAATTCACAAACCTGCAGAGTTATAAATGACAGCTTTCCTCCAAAAATATATTGAAGTAAGCCTGCGAAGGGGACTTGAAAGCGGGGCAGAATTTCAGGAAAACGATTGCAGGGGGTAGACTGGAATTGCCCTGAAAGCATAGGAAAAGAGGCAGAACGTCGACAATGATGCACTTGGCCAAAAAGGGCGTATGCGTTTTTTCCTGAATATATTCAGGAAAAAACGCATACGCCCTTTTTGGCCAACCAAGCAAGCCTGTAAAGGAAATCTGCACTACAATGAAGTCTCACTGCCCCCCGGGCAAGAGGGCCATCTGAAAAAAGTGTAAAATCCAGAAAGGTAGGACAGGATATGGAGAACAGGGAGCCTTGTTATGCTGATTGGCAGGATGTAAATTGCCAGCAGCCAGCCTGGAGAAGTGTATGGTGTTTCCTGAAACACATAAGAAACAAAGCAACACAGCCTATGGCACTTCCACTTATGGTCCTATAGCTTACGGAAATTAAAATCAAAAACAGACAGCCACCCCAATATTTGAGACGGCTGTGTTCACAAGAAGCTCGTCTACAGTATCAGGTAAATATCCCAGAAAGCAAAAAATGGATAAAGAACTTGTGGCACGTACGTACAATGCAATATCACTCAGCAATGAAATCTGTGTCATCAGGCCCATAGCGGCATAGTGAGTGGATGCAGGTACGGTGATTCTACGTGAACTACGTCACACAGAAAAAGAAACATCATAAGATATCACGAATACACGGAATGTAAACTTGACTACACATGAACTGAATTACAAAATAGAAAAGGGTCTCAAATTTAGAAAACCAACTAGTGCTTGCTTATGGGGAAAGGTGCCTTGGGGTGCTGCATAAAACCAGAGACTGAAATTAGCACAGATAACTTTCCATAAGCCCAATATGTAATAGACAAGACCTACTGTTTGCTCAACGAAATGGACCCAACACCACATATTCAACGCCTAGGAATATACCTGACTAGGAAGAATCTTAAAACCCATGGATATATATGTCTCCGTAAGAGAATCAAGGGTGTGTACAGCGGCCGAAAGGCAGCAGTGAAAATCCGATAAATCCCATTATCAAAATAAATTTCGAAAACAAAACACAAAGACAGTGAAATAGAGAGCAATTCTTAAATAATTCACTCAGGGCATGTGATGCAACCGGGATTGACCACATCTACACCCAGAGCTGGTTGAGACATAAGGCTGGACACTTCAGGCTGATAGCATTGGTGAGTTTAGGTGAGCAAATGCACACCCTTTGAAGTCATACTGTATGGTACCTATTCCATGGGTCCCAACTCTTCAGGTTCAAGGGATTCTTCCTCCAGCTAAAACATGCATGTGAAACCCACAGTATGGTCCACCGTGTTATGGGGAAATGATTTAAAATGCATCTCAGTTTTCGTATCCTGGTCCTCGGGTTCACCATTCCAGATGATTTACTAACAGTCTCCCTGCTTGGAGAGTCAGTGCCTTTAACCTCCTGTTTGGCACAGCTTGCAATTTCTGTGCAAGATGAACAGGAATAGGGAGAACCAATGAGAGACTAGCTGTAGGTGTCTGCACGGGCAAATGTAACGCTCATTTCCCACCAGGAAGAGGAATTTACCAAAGGCTCAGCATGCCCTGCCCAAAACAGATTAGGGCCTGAAGCAATCCTGCGGTTTTGTGCCCAGTTCACAAGAAAGCGAGTTGAAGAAAGGAGCTCAGGGGCACTGTAATTCACAAACCTGCAGAGTTATAAATGACAGCTATCCTCCAAAAATATATTGAAGTAAGCCTGCGAAGGGGACTTGAAAGCGGGGCAGAATTTCAGGAAAACGATTGCAGGGGGTAGACTGGAATTGCCCTGAAAGCATAGGAAAAGAGGCAGAACGTCGACAATGATGCACTTGGCCAAAAAGGGCGTATGCGTTTTTTCCTGAATATATTCAGGAAAAAACGCATACGCCCTTTTTGGCCAACCAAGCAAGCCTGTAAAGGAAATCTGCACTACAATGAAGTCTCACTGCCCCCCGGGCAAGAGGGCCATCTGAAAAAAGTGTAAAATCCAGAAAGGTAGGACAGGATATGGAGAACAGGGAGCCTTGTTATGCTGATTGGCAGGATGTAAATTGCCAGCAGCCAGCCTGGAGAAGTGTATGGTGTTTCCTGAAACACATAAGAAACAAAGCAACACAGTCTATGGCACTTCCACTTATGGTCCTATAGCTTACGGAAATTAAAATCAAAAACAGACAGCCACCCCAATATTTGGGACGGCTGTGTTCACAAGAAGCTCGTCTACAGTAACAGGTAAATATCCCAGAAAGCAAAATATGGATAAAGAAGTTGTGGCACGTACGTACAATGCAATATCACTCAGCAATGAAATCTGTGTCATCAGGCCCGTAGCGGCATAGTGAGTGGATGCAGGTACGGTGATTCTACGTGAACTACGTCACACAGAAAAAGAAACATCATAAGATATCACTAATACACGGAATGTAAACTTGACTACACATGAACTGAATTACAAAACAGAACAGGGTCTCAAATTTAGAAAACCAACTAGTGCTTGCTTATGGGGAAAGGTGCGTTGGGGTGCTTCATAAAACCAGAGACTGAAATTAGCACAGATAACTTTCCATAAGCCAAATATGTAATAGACAAGACCTACTCCTTGCTCAACGAAATGGACCCAACACCACATATTCAACGCCTAGGAATATACCTGACTAGGAAGAATCTTAAAACCCATGGATATATATGTCTCCGTAAGAGAATCAAGCGTGTGTACAGCGGCATAAACGCAGCAGTGAAAATCCGATAAATCCCATTATCAAAATAAATTTCAAAAAAAAATCATAAAGACAGTGAAATAGAGAGCAATTCTTAAATAATTCACTCAGGGCATGTGATGCAACCGGGATTTAACACATCTACACCCAGAGCTGGTTGAGACATAAGGCTGGACACTTCAGGCTGATAGCATTGGTGAGTTTCGGTGAGCAAATGCAGACCCTTTGAAGTCATACTGCATGGTACCCATTCCATGGGTCCCAACTCTCCAGGTTCAAGGGATTCTTCCTCCAGCTAAAACATGCATGGGAAACCAAGATTATCGTCCACCATGTGATTGGGAAATGATTTAAAATGCATCTCAGTTTTCGTATCCTGGTCCTCGGGTTCACCATTCCAGATGCTTTACTAACACTCTCCCCGCTTGGAGAGTCAGTGCCTTTAACCTCCTCTTTGGCACAGCTTGCAATTTCTGTGCAAAATGAACAGGAATAGGGAGAACCAATGAGAGACTAGCTGTAGGTGTCTGCACGGGCAAATGTAACGCTCATTTCCCACCAGGAAGAGGAATTAACCAAAGGCTCAGCGTGCCCTGCCGGAAACAGATTAGGGCCTGAAGCAATCCTGCGGTTTTGTGCCCAGCTCACAAGAAAGCGAGTTGAAGAAAGGAGCTCAGGGGCACTGTAATTCACAAACCTGCAGAGTTATAAATGACAGCTTTCCTCCAAAAATATATTGAAGTAAGCCTGCGAAGGGGACTTGAAAGCGGGGCAGAATTTCAGGAAAACGATTGCAGGGGGTAGACTGGAATTGCCCTGAAAGCATAGGAAAAGAGGCAGAACGTCGACAATGATGCACTTGGCCAAAAAGTGCGTATGTGTTTTTTCCTGAATATATTCAGGAAAAAACGCATACGCCCTTTTTGGCCAACCAAGCAAGCCTGTAAATGAAATCTGCACTACAATGAAGTCTCACTGCCCCCCTGGCAAAAGGGCCATCTGAAAAAAGTGTAAAATCCAGAAAGGTAGGACAGGATATGGAGAACAGGGAGCCTTGTTATGCTGATTGGCAGGATGTAAATTGCCAGCAGCCACCCTGGAGAAGTGTATGGTGTTTCCTGAAACACGAAAGAAACAAAGCAACACAGCCTATGGCACTTCCACTTATGGTCCTATAGCTTACGGAAATTAACATCAAAAACAGACAGCCACCCCAATATTTGAGACGGCTGTGTTCACAAGAAGCTCGTCTACAGTATCAGGTAAATATCCCAGAAAGCAAAAAATGGATAAAGAACTTGTGGCACGTACGTACAATGCAATATCACTCAGCAATGAAATCTGTGTCATCAGGCCCATAGCGGCATAGTGAGTGGATGCAGGTACGGTGATTCTACGTGAACTACGTCACACAGAAAAAGAAACATCATAAGATATCACGAATACACGGAATGTATACTTGACTACACATGAACTGAATTACAAAATAGAAAAGGGTCTCAAATTTAGAAAACCAACTAGTGCTTGCTTATGGGGAAAGGTGCCTTGGGGTGCTGCATAAAACCAGAGACTGAAATTAGCACAGATAACTTTCCATAAGCCCAATATGTAATAGACAAGACCTACTCCTTGCTCAACGAAATGGACCCAACACCACATATTCAACGCCTAGGAATATACCTGACTAGGAAGAATCTTAAAACCCATGGATATATATGTCTCCGTAAGAGAATCAAGGGTGTGTACAGCGGCCGAAAGGCAGCAGTGAAAATCCGATAAATCCCATTATCAAAATAAATTTCGAAAACAAAACACAAAGACAGTGAAATAGAGAGCAATTCTTAAATAATTCACTCAGGGCATGTGATGCAACCGGGATTGACCACATCTACACCCAGAGCTGGTTGAGACATAAGGCTGGACACTTCAGGCTGATAGCATTGGTGAGTTTAGGTGAGCAAATGCACACCCTTTGAAGTCATACTGTATGGTACCTATTCCATGGGTCCCAACTCTTCAGGTTCAAGGGATTCTTCCTCCAGCTAAAACATGCATGTGAAACCCACAGTATGGTCCACCGTGTTATGGGGAAATGATTTAAAATGCATCTCAGTTTTCGTATCCTGGTCCTCGGGTTCACCATTCCAGATGATTTACTAACAGTCTCCCTGCTTGGAGAGTCAGTGCCTTTAACCTCCTGTTTGGCACAGCTTGCAATTTCTGTGCAAGATGAACAGGAATAGGGAGAACCAATGAGAGACTAGCTGTAGGTGTCTGCACGGGCAAATGTAACGCTCATTTCCCACCAGGAAGAGGAATTTACCAAAGGCTCAGCATGCCCTGCCCGAAACAGATTAGGGCCTGAAGCAATCCTGCGGTTTTGTGCCCAGTTCACAAGAAAGCGAGTTGAAGAAAGGAGCTCAGGGGCACTGTAATTCACAAACCTGCAGAGTTATAAATGACAGCTATCCTCCAAAAATATATTGAAGTAAGCCTGCGAAGGGGACTTGAAAGCGGGGCAGAATTTCAGGAAAACGATTGCAGGGGGTAGACTGGAATTGCCCTGAAAGCATAGGAAAAGAGGCAGAACGTCGACAATGATGCACTTGGCCAAAAAGGGCGTATGCGTTTTTTCCTGAATATATTCAGGAAAAAACGCATACGCCCTTTTTGGCCAACCAAGCAAGCCTGTAAAGGAAATCTGCACTACAATGAAGTCTCACTGCCCCCCGGGCAAGAGGGCCATCTGAAAAAAGTGTAAAATCCAGAAAGGTAGGACAGGATATGGAGAACAGGGAGCCTTGTTATGCTGATTGGCAGGATGTAAATTGCCAGCAGCCAGCCTGGAGAAGTGTATGGTGTTTCCTGAAACACATAAGAAACAAAGCAACACAGTCTATGGCACTTCCACTTATGGTCCTATAGCTTACGGAAATTAAAATCAAAAACAGACAGCCACCCCAATATTTGGGACGGCTGTGTTCACAAGAAGCTCGTCTACAGTAACAGGTAAATATCCCAGAAAGCAAAATATGGATAAAGAAGTTGTGGCACGTACGTACAATGCAATATCACTCAGCAATGAAATCTGTGTCATCAGGCCCGTAGCGGCATAGTGAGTGGATGCAGGTACGGTGATTCTACGTGAACTACGTCACACAGAAAAAGAAACATCATAAGATATCACTAATACACGGAATGTAAACTTGACTACACATGAACTGAATTACAAAACAGAACAGGGTCTCAAATTTAGAAAACCAACTAGTGCTTGCTTATGGGGAAAGGTGCCTTGGGGTGCTTCATAAAACCAGAGACTGAAATTAGCACAGATAACTTTCCATAAGCCAAATATGTAATAGAGAAGACCTACTCCTTGCTCAACG